>NC_052357.1:39984908-40028826 GCF_009727055.1 Benincasa hispida
CCAGGCTATCAGGGGGCTACCACCGGGGTCAGATGTGGCCAGAGTATACCGGGGAGTCCAGAGTAACCTAGGCCTGTGGTGTGTATTTATGATTAGCCTTGAGGCAGCTCTACATGCACGTATGACCTTGTGATTTGGTTTACCAACTGCAAAGGGCATTCTTTGTCCAGAGTAACCCGCCGTTGTAAATGACCATTTGGGTACAGAGTTGGTGTGGTTTTCTGATAACGACTGAATGCTTTATAATGTGCTTATGAGAGTTGATCATGCCACTTTTTTTTATCAGCTAGTGTTTGAGATACTGTTGAATCTTTTATACTTTGTTCAATGGTTTCCTGAATGATTTGATAAACTTTATTGATGATTTAGAAAGCGATAGCTTATGTTTATATTAAACTACCATTCACTGGGCTTTAGCTCATGCTTTCCATGTTTTATGTTTTTCCCCACCCCAGATAGCGACAAGTTCCTGGTGCCTGCTGAGCCGTCAAACACCACTAGTGTTATTAAACATCTATTGTATTGTTTGTACATGTATTTGAGAATATTCCAGAACAACTAGAACTTGTGAGTTACATATCATGGGAGGTTTTGTTCAAAATAATTCGTACTGTTGGTCTGTAAATCTCTTTCAACAGTATTGTGATTTAAACTAAATCAAATTCCTAAACTCTGTCAATGAACATAGATTATTTTTAGAAATGGGTTTTGGAAGTTTGGGTTTGATCTTGAGTACAAGATATGTTAAGAATTGGGACGTTAGATGTCATGGAGAGAAGTGATGTTTAACGTCTTCACGCTTCGTTCTAGGTTAGAAGGGAAATCTGGAACGGGGTGTGACAATGATGGCCATCTTCTCGAATTATCTCAAAGATTTTGTAAAGATATTTATGGACGATTTTTCAGTCTACGGAAAGACTTATGATGACTGACTTAGAAGTTGATCGAACTAAGATCGAGGCCATTGAGAAGCTACCGCCCCCAATGAATGTGAAGACTTTGAGAAGTTTTTTAGGACATGCTGGTTTTTATCGTAGATTTGTCAAGGACTTCTAAAAAATTCCTAGGCCACTAAATATGCTACTAGAGGTGGATCGACCTTTTGATTTTGACAATAATTGTTTGAATGCATTTGAAAAGTTGAAGAAAGCACTAGTCTCAAATCTTGTACTAATTTCTCCTGATTGGACAAAACCATTTGAACTCATGTGTGATGCTAGTAGATATGCGATGGGAGCAACGTTAGCTCAATAAATAGAAAGGATTCTTCACCCTATCGCATATGCAAGTAAAATCCTTAATAGCGCCCAAGAGAATTATACGATCACTGAGAAAGAGTTGCTGGTAGTGGTTTTTGCCATGGAGAAGTTTCGACCCTATTTGCTAGGATTAAAGGTCATTATTCAAATTGATCACTCTGCTATCAAATATTTGATGACCAAGAAGGATGAAAAACCAAGGTTGATCAGGTGGGTCCTATTACTATAGGAGTTTAACACAGAAATTGTGGATAGAAAAGGATAGAGAACAAGGTCGTTGATCATTTGTCAAGGCTTGAACATCATGAAAATGATCGAGTACAACCTTCTGTGAACGCCTCATACCCTAACGAACTGTTGTTGAAAATTGATGAATACTTGCCTTGGTATGCAAACATTGTTAACTTTCTTGTTTGCAAGAAATTCCCAGAAGATTATACCCCTCAACACAAGAAAAGACTCATACATGATTGTAAATTCTATTATTGGGATGAGCCCAACCTATATAAAAGGGGACCTGACCATATCCTGAGACAATGTGTTCCTGAAATAGCATTTCACCATATCCTCTATCAAAGCCATGAATTGCCTTATGGTGGACACTTAGGAAGTTAGCGCACGGCTGCGAAGGTCTTGCAAAGTGGATACTATTGGCTTACCTTATTCAAGGATGCGCACGACTATGTCATAAAATGCGACAGGTGCCAACACACTGGGCACATTTCTAAAAAAAAAAAAACAAAATGCCAATGAATGTCATCTTGGAGGTGGAACTATTTGACGTTTGGGGAATCGATTTCATGGGGTCATTTCCACCATCTAATGGCCACAACTACATACTATTAGTTGTTGACTATGTATCAAAATGGGTGGAGGCAATTTCCTGTGCCTCGAATGATGCAATCACAGTATTGAAATTCTTGCAGAAAAATATCTTCATTCGCTTTGACACTCCACATGCCATTATAAGCGATGAAGGTACACATTTTATCAATCGCATCGTTAGCAAGATTCTAGTCAAATATAACATGCACCATAAAATAAGAACAACATACCACCCCCAGACCAATGGTCAAGCAGAGGTATCAAATAGGGAAATCAAGACAGTATTGGAGAAAGTGGTTAATCTGACAAGAAAAGATTGGGCTCAAAGACTCGATGATACGTTATGGGTGTATCGCACCGCATATAAAACTCCCATAGGAGTGTCCCCATAGGCTCTCGTCTTTGGCAAAGCATGCCACTTATCGTTAGAACTTGAACACAAAGCATTTTGAGCTACAAAAAAGCTCAATTTTGACTTGAAGACTGCGGGAGAAGCAAGGAAGTTACAATTATTGGAATTGGATGAGTGGAGACTGCAAGCATATGAGAACGCCAAAATCTACAAGAAGAAAACAAAGCATTGGCATGATCAACGCATTCGTAGGAAAAATTTTGAAATTGGCCAAAAAGTTCTCTTGTTTAATTCTAGATTGCGTCTTTTTCCAGGCAAGTTGAAATCATGTTAGTTAGGACCATTCATCATCAAGGAATTTTATCAACATGGAACGGTGGAATTGGTCTGTGAGGACGGAGCCAACACTTTCAAAGTTAATGGACAACATATCAAGCCCTATTATGGAGGGGATCTCAATCGTGAAAAGACCTCCAAAGACCTAGGAAATCCCGAACGATGCGATGGAAGTAAGTCCCTGCGCAATAAAGAAATATCTTTCAAGGGACTATCCTTTTTTTGGTATCATTTATTTTCATTTCCTTTTTTTAAGTATCCTTTATTCTTATTGCTTAATTATTGTTGTTCTCTTTGTTTATTATTTGTTTTTGGTTATCATTGACTGCTGAGTAAATTTGAACCTTAGAGAAAGAGGGAAATCGGGGTTTCTTAATGCGAACAGTGATGCAGGAGAAACTTGAATTCAGGGCGGTATCCTTCCTTATCTCCTTTTTATTTTAAGCTGGACGATGTTTCTTTCCTTTTTTTTTTTGGGTATCAGTTCGCCGCATTCTAAAATATAAATTTCTTGAAAATTTTGTCTATCTTTTGTGCCTTTCCTTTCTGTTTATATCATGTGCATACTTTTGATCGCTTACTTTTTTTTGTCTTGTTTGCCACTGATGACCCCAATGATGAAATTATGCCTTAACACTAACGCCTAGACTGATTAGTATTAAGTTTTAAGATTATTTTTCCTTTAAAGTTACTTCTAGGATTCAGCAAGCATCAAGCTTTTCAACAAACGTCTTTTGCAATAACTTTCTAATACCATTGCATATTTCTTTCTAAGAACCTTGATACCTTCTAAATTTGGGGGTGGCAAAGGTTTGAAAACTTGAACGCTTTTCAAAAATATTTAATCTCCTTAAGTACTTTATTATATATATATATAAAAGAGCTGTTGAGATCAGAACGTGCTCGTAGTTGGATGTCCATATGACACCCGTGGGAGCAGACCAAAACGAAGGCAAGAATCGTGATCAACGCAAAGAATAAGTGATCGCAACTCCACTGCCTCGAAAAGATGACACGAATTCAGACTAAAAAAAGTGATTGGCTCGTAGTTGGATGTCCGCATGATACCCGTGGAGGTAAGCCAAAACGAAGGTTAGACGCTTGGATCAACGCAAAAATCACAACAAGAAGTAGCAAGGAGAAAATCTTTTTATCTCGTTCCAAATCTTCATTTTCATGAATATGAGATAGTCTTAGAAATGAGTAAAGGATTTTTGAAGAATAAGCTTGCTAGAAGTAAATTTATAGGAAGAAGGAATAAAACTAAAAAAAAAAAAAAAAAAAAAAAAAAAAAAAAAAAAAAAAACTAGTCTAGCAAACTAGGTGAGGCATTCTGAGGGGTCTAGGTAATTCTTGAAGGCGATCGAAATCATAAGAAGTCTTAAGTATATGCTTGAGGACAAGCATTATTTTAAATTTGGGGGTGTGATAACTCGTAGAAATACAAGTTATTGTATCTCTTTCATTTAAAACAATAAGGAAAAGACATGAAATTTAGATAATTTCTACCAATAAATCTATACAAAAAAACAAAACATGCGATCACATACTTTTAACGCATAACATATTTAAATTTCGGACTAATTTCGCTACTTTTATGTAAAATATCTTTCAACAGTCTGATGAACGTATAATCGCATGTTGCATACCCATTGATGCGATCAAGCAAGAATTTCCAGAGAAGAAAAGGAAAGATGATCGCATAAGCTACAAGCGTTGAAGCATGAGATGACATGGGCGGTAGGTGTCACATCACAAGTTGCGTTAGTGGCTGACAGGAAAACTTTATTGAAAATTCAATAAACCCCTGATACGTTGCAGACGGCGCGACAAGATATGGAATTTAATGTGCCCCATCAACGCAGTCATGAGTTAGAGAAAAGAAGTGTTCGCGAACGCCTTTAAACACCCATGCAAATGTCATGCAGAATATACATCGGAGGAGACGAGAAGAATACCCTGAGAAGGGATTCTGCTAGAAACCTTACCAATTTTCCATAGAAATTCCTTATTGAGAGCTTAGGATTTTAGGGAGAGAAAAGGATAATATTGTTCAGTCGCCTAAGTAAAGCAGCTGTAAAACAAGCTGGAGGAAGCAAGACATTGCGAACCACAGCTTGACTCTCTAATCATTTCTCTTTTTTTCTTTTCTTTTCTTTTTTTTTTGTGTGTGTATTGTGTGTATACTTGTATTGTATTTCTTATATTGACAAATTCAAATTTGCAGTATGAATACATGTTTGTTATATATCTTGTCTATCTTTTTCATCAACATCATGCGTAGCTAAATCACCTCATGGATTGAGAAGAATGTAGCTAACACGACTAAATAACTGAATGAGTCATGCGATTAACTTGTTTTATGCATGCTTATATTTGTTGCTTGAATCAATTGAGAAATTGTTCCAAGTAAAGTTAATCTGAGTTTGAAATAATTTAGATTAGGACCTCATAAAACAAGAGAAAAATTTCCTTAGAAATAAGTACATTCTCTGCATATTACACTTATCACATGCATCTTAGAGATAAGATAATGTGGCAAAGAACACTAAGAAGTGTTGGTTGTAACATTGAGTGCATAGCTTGATCGCATAATCCATCTAGTTGTTTAGAAAGAGTTAGTAAAAGTCCTTCTAAACCCTCTTATCGCATAACTGTTATCCAATTCATACTGCTTCATTTAAACATAATTCCCATCGCATATTTAGGTTTAAGTTAGCTTATTCAATCAACCCCTTGAACATATTAACTTGCACTAAGATCATATCTTTAGTTTCATCGTGCTCTTACAAGCAATCCCTGTGTTCGACCCTGGACTCACCGGGAACTCTGGTCAAATTTGCACTTGGGTTTGCCTAGACAAAACTGACCGTTAAATATCATAAGCAATATTATCACACGCACACACGCACACACGCACGCACGCACACTCACACTCACACACAAACTAACACATGCACACACACACGCACATACGTACGCGCACGTACACACACACACACAAACACACACACGCACGCACGCACAGATACATAAACACATGCACGCAACCCCACACACACAAACACGCGCGCACGCACATATACACACACGTACATGTACACACGCGCGCACACATACACACACAAATACACCCACACACGTGCGCACCCATATACGCACGCACACATACACACACAAACACACCCACACAAGTGCGCACCCACATACGCACGCACGCACGCACGCACACACACATGCACATGCGTGCACGCACCTACCCACACACTCAGGCATGCGCACACACACACACATGCACACGCACGCACGCACACACACACGCACCCACCCACACATACACACTCGTGCGCAATGCACATATGCACACAACACATACACATGCACGCGCACATGCACACACACACACAAGATTTGTGTAAAAAAAAATCTTCCAATGTAATTCTCCTGTAGAAAATTCTCCTCTAAAAAATTCTTCCTCCCTATCCAAAGAATTAATAGAGACAACAACTCCCTGTTAATTCTCAACCCCTAAGCAGAATACAAAAGGCTCATTTGTGGTGGTCTCCACATTGAGTTTTGGTTCTGTACAAGTTTTAAAACAAAGAGTTCGTGATCGAATTGAGGATGATTATCATGAAGAATTAGTTCTTCAAAAGTTAGTGTATATCTAAACCTTAATCTCCCTTTTCTACTTATTTCAAAAGCATCTTGTAAAATTTTGATGATATGCACAATTTAGTTATTTGTAATTTTAATTCTCTGTGAATTTAAAATTAGTGCATGATCCACACTTCCACATCGAACCTCACAGTTCTTCAGACATGACCTTCGGTCCGAGGTTCAATCCCTCATTCTCACATTATTGTACTTAAAAAAAATGTTATGGTGATGTGATTCACACATGCCTTTTACTATTATAGCTTTTCCTTATTAGGAGAATCACATTTCAATTATGTTGTACTTGACTTTCAGGTGACAAAATACAAGGATACATAGAATGGAGAAGAAGTTAGAAGTCTTAAGTTTTTTTCTTTGACAAAATGTAGGGTGAGGAAAATGAACTTCTAACTTTAAAATTGATAGTATAAGCACTATACCAATTAAGTTACTTTGACAAGTTAGAAATTTAAGTTACTTCATATAAAACT
Organism: Benincasa hispida; assembly: GCF_009727055.1. Classification (NCBI taxonomy): domain Eukaryota; kingdom Viridiplantae; phylum Streptophyta; class Magnoliopsida; order Cucurbitales; family Cucurbitaceae; genus Benincasa; species Benincasa hispida. The sequence goes on from NC_052357.1 coordinate 39,991,829, forward strand.
ATAATGATGTATTTTCAGAAAAATTGAACTAAGGTCATCCTTAGTTTAAGATATAGTTTGATATATTTTTTCTAACGGTAAATAAGTTATTAAATCCAATTAGTCCAATGATTAATTGGCCTTGTACTGCCCAAGTCCGTTTTATTTTGAATTTATTTTTCTAAGTATTTTCTTGGCAATTGGCTTATTTCATATCTAAATTCACTCATAACACTTAACCAATGTAATATAGAAAAAAACAAAATCCATACTACCTTTGCATTATAAATTATTTCCTCTCTTTTTACCCCTATGACGTCAAATTTTCTTGTTGTGCGTCATTTTCATTCAAACTTGAACGGAACCTGTTCTTAACCTATGATCAGCTCTACAATCCCAATTATAGCATTAGAGGCTAAATCCGCCAAAAGAAACAACTTTTGGTTACACTTTGTTGACTAATTTCATCATATAGTTCAAAAATGCTACTGTAGAATTGGATAATTTCATCACTTCATTTATTCATCTCACACTTTTCAATGCTTCTTTCTCACTCTCATCATCATTATCATTTCCATCTTAAGACCCGCATGCATATAGTGCTGCAGCTACTCACCTCACCCACTTCGGCTTTAAGTCTCCCAAATGAACATCTTGTGACTGAAAATCTCCCTTTTTCTTTAAAGTGTGCAGAGATTCACGTGCCCATTGAACAGAATTTGGTTTTTTCCGGATTATAATATAAATTCCTTTCTGGGTTCATCGATCTTTTTTTAAAATCTCTTAAATGAGAAGGGTTTGTTGAGTTTTGCCCTTTGGGGGAAGCTTTTTGGTGGTTTTTCTGAGATGGGTCGGTGGGGTTTTAGTGGGGTTTTGTTTGTGTTTGGTTTTCTCTGGTTATTGAGCGGCGGTGGCGGCGGAGGCAGCAGCGGAGTTGAGGGTTTTCCGAGTGAAGATCTGGTGCTGCGGCTGCCAGGTCAGCCGCTGGTTAAGTTCAAACAGTATGCTGGATATGTTGATGTGGATGTGAAAAATGGGAGGAGTTTGTTCTACTATTTCGTTGAAGCAGAGGAGCAGCCAGAGAAGAAACCTCTCACTCTATGGCTCAATGGAGGTTTGTTAAGTTCAATTCTCTGTCTCTCTAAATTTCTAATCTGAAATTTGTTTCAAATTAGTTTATGTTGCTAAGTTGCTCCAAAATTTTCATTTTCTGTTAATTTCCTCTTGTTGGTACTGTTCAATTTTGGTTTTTCTAGGTCTTTCTTTAGTTCTTCAAATCATGTAATGCTAGTTTTTGTTGATTGTTGATGGATTAGTGTCATTAGGAAGAGAATTTGTGATTGAAAAAGTGAATCATTCTGTTTAGGTCCTGGTTGTTCCTCTGTTGGTGGAGGTGCTTTTACAGAGTTGGGTCCTTTTTATCCCAGTGGGGATGGAAGAGGCCTCAGGAAGAATCCCATGTCTTGGAATAAAGGTAAGAAAGGTTGCATTCGTATAGATTCTTAACTGTATCGTTGAATTTGAAGTTTGAACCAACTGAATTTTATTTTGAATCATTTGAAGCTTCAAATCTTCTCTTTGTTGAATCTCCTGCTGGAGTAGGATGGTCATACTCAAACACAAGTTCAGATTATAACTGTGGGGATGCCTCAACTGGTAAGGGAAATCGTGGGTTTCGCAATTTCAAGTGTGTTTAGATGATTTAGGATGTTTACCTCATAAGTTAAAGTTTGTGTGACTCAAAGTTAAGAAGTTGAGTATGTATCTCGTGAGTTTGTTTACTTTAAGATGTTGATTTCTGGAGTTACATATATCTAGTCTTATGAAATCTACTTATGATACTGTATTCTAACTTTTACAAATCATGAACATAAAACTCGAATGCTAGTTACCCAACTCTAAGTTTCTATAATCTGCTTGTGGCAGCCAGGGATATGCATATGTTTATGATGAATTGGTATGAGAAGTTTCCATCATTTAAAACCAGCGCGTTGTATCTTACAGGCGAAAGTTATGCAGGTTTGTTAAAAACATGAACCAGATGAAATTATTGTTTTCGGTGATTAGCAAGTCTGGTAACTGATAACTTATTGTATAGCTTAATTTTCTCAACTAAAGAAGAGTAATGGAGAATGAATCTTCACTCATTGTAATTTCAAGGAATCAATAGTTCATTAAAAAAAATTTGATGAAATCAAATTCAGATTGGGAATTTCTCTTTCCTAGTCCAGTTTTGAAAATTGTCGTTAGTAGTTTTGCTTTTATTGCACAGGGCATTACATACCACAGTTGGCTATTGCTCTGTTGGATCACAATGCAAAGTTCAGTGGTTTCAAGTTCAACATCAAAGGAGTTGCTGTAAGGAATAGTAATTTGATCATTCAGTTTCCTTCGTTGAAATATTTATTTACTGTTCATACGGGGATTGTCTTTTCAGATCGGGAACCCTCTATTGAAACTCGATAGAGATGTTCCAGCAACATATGAGTATTTTTGGTCGCATGGAATGATTTCAGATGAAATTGGCATGACCATCATGAGTGAATGTGATTTCGAGGATTATACTTTCACAAGTCCTCATAATGAGTCACATTCATGCAATGAAGCCATATCCATGGCAAACCACGTTGTTGGAAATTACATAAATAATTATGATGTCATCCTTGACGTGTGCTATCCATCTATAGTGGAGCAAGAGCTACGGTTGAGGAAAATGGTATCGACTACATCTTCGTAAACTTCATTTTTCTAATCCGTTCAAGTTGAGTGCTTCGATTGCTGTAATCTAAGTCTTTATCTACCTTTTGCAGGCTTCAAAGATAAGTTTGGGGGTTGATGTGTGCATGACCATGGAAAGAAAATTCTACTTCAACCTTCCAGAGGTTCAGAAAGCCCTTCATGCTAACCGAACTAAATTACCTTACCATTGGTCGATGTGCAGTCCGTAAGTTATACTTGAAAATGCATTTGTTACTTTAAGCTTTATGATTCTTCAAAATAGTAGCTTTTACAAAAGAAAACTCATCATTTTCAAATAGGAAATGAACTCATTCTTTGCTAGGCAAGAGTTTTGCTTATGTTCAAGCACTATACATTGCAAAAATCCATTTCAGGAACTTAACATTTTGTGAACTTGATTGACAGTGTTATAAATTACAGCGACACCGATGGTAACATCAACATACTTCCATTGCTTAAAAGGATAATTGAAAATCGAATCCCGGTTTGGGTTTTCAGGTAACTTTCTTTCATATCTGAAAAATAGAAGCAAGTAGTTGTTTAGTTGATGTGTCAGTCGTGACATGACTTGTAAACCTAACTTCCATTGTAGTGGGGATCAAGATTCTGTCGTACCCTTGATGGGATCTCGAACGCTCATCCGTGAACTCGCTCATGATCTGAAGTTCAAGATTACAGTCCCATATGGGACATGGTTCCACAAAGGCCAGGTACTTACTGCATCCTAATTGTTTTATCAGTTTTTTTCTTTTCAACTTTTGAATTTCGGTTCCATCTTATGGCTTGGCTGCACATTGGCAGGTTGGAGGTTGGGCAATTGAGTACGGAAATTTGTTGACCTTTGCGACAGTAAGGGGTGCTGCTCATATGGTACCTTATGCGCAGCCATCAAGAGCATTGCATCTGTTTAGTTCGTTTGTTCACGGCTGGCGACTGCCTAATTCAACTCGCCCTTCAATTGAAGATTAGATAAGTTTTCTACACAGATCACTCTTACTTCATATGCATTCTGGAAAATGGAAAATAAGAAAATAAGTAACATTCAATCCCCAAGTCTGGGGAAATTTACAATATTGAATTATCTGGTATACCAGCATGAGTTCATTGAAAGTTTGGGTTTGAATTAGAATTAAGAAGAAATTGATTCTCTGGATTTCTCCAGTTCTATACACCATTGTAAGCTACGGTTAGCGCCAGAACATGGTTAGACAATTAAAGCTTTAGTTGTCTTTCATATGTATGGAAAGTCTTCAAAATTAGCCTAAATTGTATAAGCCACACTGGTTGTTGTTACGCTTGAATTCCAATTTAGGATCATTTGTTTCATCGGAATCTAAAATTTTCAGAGGGAACATTTGGATTACTGCATTTGTTTTGTGGTAATGTAAAAGATTCCCAAATGGAGTTTTGGATGCCTTCTTGAAACATGAGATTTTAGGATTCTTGTGTTGAGTACGTCCGTTTTTTACTTTTTTTTTTAACCTTTTTTTTCATATGTTTATAAATCAATCTTTTTTTATTTTCATTTTATAATAATAAATATATATTATTTTGTTGAGAAAAATGACAAATAAAGTAATAAAATTATATTAATTTAAAAATAAAATAAAATTAATAAAACAAATGTTATATAAGTTTAAATTATATTAAATTAATTATAAATTAATGATAATTATAAGAATATTCTAAATTAAACGTAATTATCCAAGTATTTTTAGATATCTTAAAAAATATCCTTACAAAACAAATATGGTTATTTAAGAATATTAGATCGCTGTAGTTTTAAGCATCTAATAATTCCCATCTAATAATTCCAGTTATCTAACGGCTCTTAAATGAAAAAAATTAAACTTTCAAATTTTCATTCTAATTTTTATAGTAAAAATCAAATCACACCTGGTTCATAAAAGTCAAAGTTGAAGTTAAGGGTACAATTTTATTTTCCTTCTAAAACTTGTAATTATAATAACAATTAATTAATGATGGTTTATGCAATTTGCCTAAAACATTATTTTGAAGGTTAATATGTTTTGATGAACACAAAAAAGATAATTATTTTTCAATTGCTTCATGAATGAAGTGTTGAATATATTTTTAAATTTTCTTTTCATTAGATATCTTTGTAGATTAGTGGATTAAAATCACTCAACATCGCTGGCCCACTTGATTATCAGTGGTTGTTTACCCAATTCTGTAAACGTAAAGCATTGGTGGGACCCATTTTTTTAACATTATCCTATTAAACTTTGGATGTATTTTTCTTGAATCCCTCATTTTTTTTCTCTGCATTTTTTTACTCCGATCATGCTTGATTTCACTTTCGCTCTCGCTCTTTCTCCAACTTTTACTATGTGGCCAAAACCCGACACACCAAGTACTTTTGGTTTTGGTGGGCTTCCGAATTTGAATTCAAGTTCCAAATATGTGATTTCTTCAATAAATTCTTCTCTCGCTCAAGCTGGATCTCACTCTTGTTCAGATTTGTTCTTGCTATTGCTCCAACTCACTCTATGGCAACCAGACACATTAGATATTTAGTAAAACCAAGAAGAATATATTATTCATTATATAATTAAAGATATTGTTTTGATATATATATATCTAAAAAAAATATATGTTAGAAATACTCTATTAATTAAAAAAAAAAGATTATTTTGAAATCTACAATCACATTAAAATGTGAACTAGATTAATGAAATAAATAATTATTATTCTTTCCTATATATAATTAGTTTGGGTATTACATTTCTTAAAATTTTGAGGGTATTATGGTAAAACAAAACTTTTCTATTAACGATTACATATATAGATAAATATAATCAAAAGTAATCCTACTACGTTTGAACCTATTATTTCTACATGTTCATACACAGTCAAAAGGAACCTATTTACTATTACATTTCAATTACTTTACAATGTAATCCAATTATAATTACACTCAAACCTCAAACGAGATAGTAAAAGAGGCATAAATGTTATTATAAAATAACAAAATTGGACACTTGGGGATTAAAGAGATCGGCTTGAACATTTAGAACATAATTAAGTTGTTTAAAGTATTAATAACTAAGATGGAACTGTAAATTTTTATATGGGAAAAAAGATTCTACCTTCAATATTTATATATAATATTTTTAATTCTAAAAATTTAGAAATGCAAATAGAGATAATTTCAGTGTTTTAAATTTATTATTTAACTTTTAAGAGTTAAGATAAACTAGAGACAATTGCCTTCTTTATGTTTCCCGTTGATCGATAACTTTAATCTCTACCTCTAAATTTTAATTTTTGAACAACTCTAAATTTAAATTTATAATGTTATGATTGGAGGAAAAAAACAACATAACTAATAATTATATCGATTTAAATTTGAAACTTTTGTAAATGTATTAATTTATTTCTCTATAATTGTTCCATTGTGTTAGGATTTATTTTGAAAATCTTTCCTGTTATAGAGATTTATTGGTACGATCATAAATCTAGGATGTGTAAATTGACAAACCACCCAAATTTACCGATATAAATTAATATTTTCATATATATGTACACACAGAACCCTTTTTTCTTTCCAAAAACTAGTGCAGCAGCCAATAAAAACTATTTAGATTAATAATAAAAAAAGAGAATTTACAGTCCATAAATATACACATTCATAGATCGCAAACTTATTTTACTTTTTCACAATGAAATTAAGAAATCAAATATAGATCGAATCAACAAGTGTATAGAAGCATAAAAAAAATTATGGTATCTACACTAACATAAATTTTGTACGATCAACTTCAAAGTGAGAGACTTGATTCTCATATCCACATATCGTAAAAAATAATAAATAAATAAAACAGGTCTACAGAAGCATTTTGATCCTTCATTGTTATTATAAACAAGGGAATGGTTAGAGACTTTCTTAATTTATTTCTTACATCAGGTGTTGCAAGGCTCTCGAATCGTATATGAGCTGCCTCGTATATCTCTTCCTGGTTCTATCCAGCTATATCCAGGCAACTTTTTTACTCCCTTTAATTTCATTTCCCTCCTTAAAGAGTCAGCTCGTTTCCAATTCTCTGATGCAGCGTATATGCTAGACAGCAGCACATATGGTGAAGAACTTTGTGGTTTCAGTTCCATAAGTTTCTCAGCTGCACGCTTCCCCCTAACTTCATCTCCATGTTTTCTGCAAGCCCCTAGCAAAGTGGACCATAACATTGGATCTGCTTTACTTCCAAGCCTGTTAATGAACTCCTCTGCTTCATTAAGGAAACCCCATCTCCCAAGAATGTCTACCATACACCCCAAGTGATCAACTCTTGGCTGTAACTGGTAATGGTTAACCATCATGTTGAATATCTTTCGGCCTTCCGACACTCGCCCAGCATGGCTACAAGCAGATAGAACACCAAGGAATGTGACTTCATCCGGTATGATGGATTGTTGTTGCTCCAATTGGTTGAATATTTCAAGTGCTTCTTCTGCATAGCCATTCTTTGCAAGTCCAACTATCATGGAGTTCCAAGATATGACACTATTTTTACGTCGCATTTCATGAAAAACTTGAACAGAGCTTTTAACATCACCACATTTTGCATACATGTCTATAAGAGAACTACAGGTTATTTCATCCATGTTAAAGCCAGTATGGAAGATGAGGGAATGAATCTCTTGACCGTTTTGTAGAGAAGACAATCCAGCACATGCTCGAAGAACGCTGGCAAATGTTGCTTGGTCGGGTAAGATATTCTCCGATCGCATATGTTGATAGAATCGCAAAGCCTTCTCATAGTGATTGTTTTGGGCATATCCTGAAATGAAAGCAGTCCATAAAATTAAACTTTTTGGATACTGCAACTCAGAGAAGAGTGTTTCCGAGTCTGAGAGTCTTTGGGAGTTCATATACATGCACAAAAGAGAGACATACACCATTTCACTACCAAATAGAAGACCCCACTTCATAACTTGACAGTGAATTTGCCTTCCAAGTTTCAGCAAAGATGCTCCATCACATCCATCTAAAAGCTCTGCAAATGTGACTTCTGTAGGTTTATGTCCAACCATTTGCATCTCTTGAAATAGATAAATAGCTTCCTCTAAGTGGCTCATGGTGTAGCCAGCAATCAAAGCGTTTACTGAGACAACACTTCTAGAGGGCATAGAATTAAAGACATCACGAGCTGCCAAAAGAACGCCACACTTCACATACATGTCAATGAGGGAACTTCCAGCACAAATTCTTGTATCTAAACCAACTTTAACTAAGAGACCGTGACATTGTTGGCCTCCTTTAAACTCCTGAAGTTTTGCACAAGCACTCACTATACTGGCCAAAGACACCTCATCTGGAAGAGCCCCATTGGAAATCATCCTTCGAAACATGAAGAACGCCTCATCATTATACTCTTCCTGTACATACCCCACAATTATTGCATTCCATGAAACATTGTCATGAATTTTCATCAACTCAAATTGTTTTCTTGCTTCCTTTAGAGCTCCTGATTTAGCATACATGTCTACCAACGCATTTGCAACAAATAGATTAGATGCAAACTTGTTCTTGATCATAAAAGTATGAAGTTGACGACCAAAATCAAGATACTGCATGGAGGCACATGCACTGAAAATACTAGTCAAAGTAAACTCATCAGGTTGAGGTCCATGCCGTTTCATATATGAGAAAAATTCCATCACTTCATGGGCTAGTCCGTTCTGTGCAAAACCTCCAAGCATAGCATTCCACAAGATGAGATTTCTCTCACTTAAAGAATCGAACACTTGTTTTGCAGCATCCATTTTTTCACATTTGGCATACATGTTCACCAATGCACTTCCTACATACACATTATCGTTTAACCCTTCCTTAATCACCTGCGCATGAACCATTGAGCCATAGTTATGCATCGATAAACTAGCAATTGCACTTAAAACACTTCCTAGAGTAGATCTAGTGGCTTTTAGGCCAGCCCTCTTCAATTCAAGAAAAAACGAAATAGCTTCCTCAGCACATCCTCTCTTCGCATGCCCTGAAATCATCACATTCCAAGCTACAATATTAGGATTGGGCATCTGGGTAAACAACTTACGAGCATCAGCAAGCCTATCAAGAGCCACATAAGCATTTATAACAGTAACAAGCGCAATCTGATCAGGAACATGTCCAACTCTCTGCATTCTATCAAACACCTTGACTGCCTCCTTAGGGAAGCCATCTCGAACATACCCTGCAATCAAGGCTGTCCATGAAACAGTATCCAAATTAAGTGCCCCATCAAACACCAAGCGAGCATCTCTAAGATTACAGCATTTGGCATACATATCAATCAGCCCACCTTGACAGAAAGAACGAAACCCAAACCCCATCTTAAAAACACCACAATGGACTTGTCTACCATAGTTAACATCCTGCAATCTAGAACAAGCTGATAAAACCATCGCAAACGTAAACTCATTAGGTCGCACCCCATGATTCCACATAGACACAAAAGATTGAAAAACAGTTGCAAATAAACCCTGCTTCGAGTACATAGAAAGCACCGAGTTACAGGCAAACACATCCTTCTTCTCAAGCCGGGAAAAGGCCTTCTGAGCGAAGTCCACATCGCCGCATTTGACATAAAGGTCAACAATCGCATTACCTAACAACCCTTTGAGGCCAACTCCAATCTCCAAACTCTTTGAATGGATGACCTTCGCGATTCTCAAAGCTTGAAGAAGTGATTTAGGCTTTTCGTCGAACAGGTTGTGGGCTTGGATTCTCCCGCAGTGCTGCAAGCAAATTTGTAGAAGTTCTGAATGGGGATTGCGATTTTTGGTTAATTGTTGGTTACAAACGCGATCTGGGATCGAATACGAGGTGATTCTGGCAACATTGAGTGGATTAAAGAACGATGGAAGTCCGGAAGAACATGTGAAAGTATTGAGCCGCATTCCACATGGCGTGGGGTTAATAAGTCCGCTTCTCTCTTTCTATAGGTTATAAAAAAGGGACATTTAAGGGGTTTTTTTTGTTGGTACGGAAGGCCCTTTTTAGGACCCAAATAAAATTTGCACCAAGATTCAAATTTGCTTCAAAAATGGTTTTTGTTTATGTCAACAACAGGTGGAATACCATCTTGTGCCCAAATCGCGTACAAGGGCTAATCCTCAAATGAATTCTCATTCTTCTCGCTTCTCGCTCTTTCCTTTTGTACCTTATCAGGCACAACTACAACTTTTTTCTTCAATTTTTTCCTTTATTCATATTCTCCCTCTCTCTTCTCGCTAATACTTTTAGCTTCTCGCTCCTACCTCTCCCTTCTCATTCCTTCCTCTCGCTTCTTGTTTTAGATTCTCGTTTTTGCTTTTTAGGGCCAAAATGAAATTTGGCCAAAGAATCAAATTTGCTTTAAAAATGGTCGTTTGCTTACATCAACCGCGTGTGAAAGTACCATCTTATCCCCAGACCACGTGCAAGGGTATGACACTCAAACAAATTCTCGTTTGTTCTTCTCGTTTCTCACTCTCTCTTCTTGCTCCTTCATTTTGTTCCTCATCAAACACAACTGTAACTTTTTTCTTCGATTTTTTTCTTTGTTCAGATTCTTCCTCTTGCTTCTCGCTCCTACCTCTCGCTTTTCGTTTCTTCCTCTTGCTTCTCACTCTAGATTCTCCTTCTTGCTTCTTTCTCCTTCCTCTTGTTCCTCACCAGACATAATTTCAATTTTTTTTCTTCGGGAAAAAACTATAAAACGAAGAAGGAAGAAAAAAAATTGGAGGAGAAGAAGAGAAATGCAAAAGAAGAAGAAGGAGAAGAAGAAGAAGAAGGAGAAGGAGAAGGAGAAGGAGAAGAAGAAGGGAGAAGAAAACGAAGACAATAGAAGAAAAAGATGATGATGATGATGATGAAAAGGGTGGAGGAAGGAGAAGAAGAAGCGGTCAAAGAAGAACGTGAAAAAAAAAAGTTGGAAAACGAAGAAGAAAGAAGAAGAGTAATTAGGGGTTAAAGTGGTAATTCATAAGTAGAATTACCACTTTAATCCCACCATATGAAAGCATGTTGCATGCATTGAAAGTATGTTATAAATGTTATAATATATAGTATGCATGTTTAGGATTTCATGAGATTTGATATAAGCTTTTATATTAAATTATGGAATGATGATGAATGTTATAGATTTGTTTAAGTTATAATTGTTATAAAATGGACTAGACATTTAAATTCTATAACAAAGACAAATTCATGCTCACCTAGGGTTGATAAATAACAAATTGTTTAATAGTTAAAATAGATCATTATCTTGTAAAACTCTGGTTACAAACTCACTCGACAAGATCCTATCTAAGACTAGAGGTACTTAATTTAACTGTTTACAGAACACCTCCTACCTGGGGATCGAACCAGTTCTTGAGTCTTGTTAACCCGATTTTATGAGCATATGTTGTTGGGGATGATGCCCTAAATGTCGTGGATCTTGTAGTTTGTAAATGTAATGTACAAATGATTTATTTATTTAATAAAATATGAGATATTTTATTTGACATTTAGTAGCCTTAACCCACAAAACCAATAAACTAGCATCTGAGGTTATCTTCAGTAGCTTAAACATGTATGTAGAGACATACAGTGGATTATGTTTAAGTGATAACCTAAATGGTCTATAGTAGATGGATAAAACTGGGTACCTTATCTTGGTACGGTCCGCTTTGTAGATGTTACAATTGTTGTAAAGTGCTACAAATGATATGATCTTGATCATTCATGTAGAGACATGTGAGCGGGGGTGTTCTATACAAAGGGGTTTGTATATGATCGAACCACGAAATGACTAGTCTCATTATATAACACCATTAATAATAGAGACTCACATTTCACTAGGATAACCATAGATGACATGATCTGAATCTTGATTGAATTGTGAACTTCTGCCTATGAAGGCAATCATTTGATTTGTATGGGCAAGAGTGGCCAGATCGCCAACTCAATAAGTCTACTGATAACTTGTAGAAATACAAGTTATTTTTACTCTTAAGTTGGAACAACTAAGGTTTTTAATGATAAACTTTCCTCATTTTTAGTAGAAATGCATGGATTTATTCAAACAGCAGCAAAATCATGCAAAAGAAGTTTTATGACTAAATATCGCGGCACTAACGCACTGAATTGCAGAATTTCAACACAAGGATTGGCATTAACGCATTATACAAGTGCCACAGAAAAAACTCTAACGCATGGGCCATGCGTCGGAGGGAGTTCAACACAGAGAAGATTCATTGCTCTAGGCTGATTGTGTCATATCACCATTTGCAAGTATTGGCACCTGCAGCAGGCGGCATCTGAAAAGCTTCCAAGCAGCAGGCAGCGTCTGAAAAGCTTCCGAGAGTCAGGCGGCTAACCAGGGCATGGACTTTAATGCTGACCAGGGCATGGACTTTAATGCTGCCCATTTCAAAGTGGACGTGACCAACGCCTATAAATAGATGAAGTCCTTCTAGAGTTAAGAAGTTCGAAAATCATCAAGATCCTTACTCTCTGTAAATTGTAGTTATAATCTTAGTTCTATAGAAGCTGTGTGAAACCTGGATTTCTATTTTCCTTACTTAAGCAAGTGATAAAGGAATTAACTAAGTGAAAAATTAAATCCTAAGTTAAGAGGAAGGGAATTTCTAAGTGTTAAGTAGATTTTCCTTGAATAATTTAAGTTAAGCTTTAATTAGTAAATTGCAATGAAATTTGTATAATAAAATAGGTTGTTGAAAACAGTTAGTGTGATTGGTGAAAGAAGGAATGGAGATTTGAAAGGAGAAAAAATATATTGAAAAAGTTGGGGAAAATTATTAAGTGGGAATAAATATAGAAATTAAGTACGTGGAATTAATATGGAATAATATGAAGATTGAGTTTGGAAAATTCGGGGAAGAATACGGCTAAGTATGAAAAATTAGGTGAAGTACGGAGTAAGGAATTAAGGAAAAATATAGAAATATTATTTTGGAATTATCCTGGAAGATCCGTGTAAAAATATCATTAAGTGGTGAGTAAACGGGTACAAAAATATATACAGGGAACATTTGTCACAGTAGCTAAAGATTGGAGAGAAAACTTGGAGAGAAAGATGGAGAGAGCAAGATCATTGAGATCGAACCAGCGAGATTGGAGAAAAATGGGAGAGAGCGAGAAAGCTAGAGAGAGCGAGAATGGAGAGAAAAGTTGGAGAGAAAGCTGAGAGAGCGAGATTGAAGAGAGCTGACCAGCGAGATTGCTGGAGAGAGCGAGAGTGAAGAGAGCGAGACCAGCGAGAAAGTGGGAGAGAGGCTAACACTGCGAGAGGCGGAAAGAGCGAGAGCGCCTATGCGTTAGCCTTGCTTTGTCCGATTCGAACGTCACGCCCACGCCTCGCCTATGCATTGAACGACCGAGCAAGTTTTTGGGCAATGGTATTTGGACGCGTTGGGGTGGATTATGCATGTAAAACCCTAATTTGAATACGAACAAAGCTTGAAGACGTAAGGGCAAACGTCAATTAAAATCTAGGTGTCCGATTAAGAGAAATTCTTAAACCTTAAGAAAATTGTGTTGGATGCGTTTGGGAAGAACACATTGAACTAAGGTGAAGTCAGCTTACATTGATAAAGGGAGGATTAAACATTTGGCCATGCAGCCAAGTAGATGCTGTCAATCCCACGAGCAATTTGAACGCCTATAAATAGGGAGTTGGGATTTCATTTTCAAATCACAAAAAAAATCATAAATTTCGTAGAGAAAGTAGAGAGCAGTGAGGTTTAGAGGAATGTGTCAATTTGGACGAGGAGATCTTCCAATATACTCATTCGTTTTGGAGTGATTCTAAAGCCATCTAAAAGCTCTAGAAGTCTAGTTTTCAGAGTAGGGCTGCCGAGAAAAGGCTCAAGGAACTGGGCAGATCATTATGTTCAATTCAGATCTTGAGTAGATCTGCGCAACATGAGGAGCAGAAATGGATGAAGCTTATGAGGCTGATTAGAAGAAGCAGAAGGGTCAGAATGTCAGATCAGTCTGAAGCAGTCTTGAAGACTTGAGATTCCGACCAAACCACGAAGAAATTCTGAGCTTAAGTTTAGGGTAAGATTTCTAAGACATTTTAAATAAGTTTGTAAAAGGAAATATTTCCAAATTAGTTCGAAACTATAAGTAATCTAAGTTGTAAGTTGAATCTGGATTCTAGGGGTGAAAAAGGGACCCGAGGAGTACTAGATTGAAAAGTTTCCTAAGAGTTCGAGGTGAGTGGCTAAAATGTTTTCAAACTAAAACGTTTTTAAACTGTTTTGATTAAAACGTTTTTACAGAAAGCTGTTTGCGAAAATAATTCTCATGCCTACTAGTTTTATAAAGTGGTTTCCAAGCAAGTTTTGAATTGTGATTTGAACGCATGCATATTGTTGAAAAACTATTTACATATGTACATGTATTGATTTTATCCAGCATGCGTTACCAATCTTTAAAGCTATGTTGTATATGTGTTATACTGTACATGCTTTAAAGAGAAAAAGTTGTTTAATAAAGTTGTTGGTAAAATGTGAATGCCGAAGTAACAAGAAGAAGGCATCCACCCAACTAGATACTGAAGTACGTTTGAGAAGGTTACCCAAGCCAACGGGATACTGAAGTACGTTGGAGAAGGTATCCTAGTAGCTCGATACTGAAGTATAAGGAGAAGGTATCTGAGCAGTAGTACCTAATGTGTTAAGGTACTTAGTGTGGCCACAGGTGAATAAAGTCAGAGATTGAGCAAAAGGGTTCTCTCTGGACTAGTAGTTAGTGTTGGGATTATTTTACCAGTTATATGGTACTTTGATTTGAGAAATGATTTTACTATTTTATGTTTAAAATAGTTTTATATACATTACGCTTGGAAAATATTTATGCTACAAAAGTTTATATTTCAGATAAAACTATTTTCTAAAATTATGCATGAGAATTTACTATGTTTTCTCGGTCACTCACTAGGCGTAAGCTCACCCCGTTTTTAAATGTTTTTGTTTTCCCCCTCACAAGTAGCAGTCAAATTCTCTGAAGACAGCTCAGTATCTGCTCTGCCACTAAAGGACCAAAAGACTTGTAACCGTTTGCTAGGTGGTTACTGTTAATATTGTACACATGTTACTATTGTGCATATAGGGACTAGGGTTTGTGGGTTTTGGGACTTGTAAATCTAATGTTGTAAATACTCTAAACATATTAAGTTTCTAAGTTAATAAATTGTGTGCCTACAGCCGTCCCGTTGCATATAATTTGTATTTGGTATCAGAGTTATTCTGCAAGAGTTTTTAGGCAGTAAGTGTCAGTCTAAGGGTTGATAACTGCTGCAGTCACACCCTTCTCTAGGCTAAGAGGGTGATCTAGGGTGGGGTGTGACAAGCTGTGCCGTGGTGTTGAGACGATTAAAAGGGTTGAGAACCACCAACACCGTCGGTTGGGGAGTGGAGGAAACCACTCTTGAGAAAGATACTCTGTCCACTACCTATACAAGTGATTGTACACAACGAGATTGAGCTAAAAAACTACAAGAGATTGTATTCTTTGGCTTGACTCAGTTTCCTTCTTATTTATCGCTTTCACTCCATTAGATTAAATATTGTTTTTGTAAAGACTCCTTGTTTCTTTATAAAATTCATATGTTTGATCCATCATGCTTACTATTGTTTATCTCTTGTTTATGTTGAATGCATTAATACTTTATGCATAACTTTATTCTAACGCTCAAACCAACTTGACAACTTGGTAAAAGCATCTTTAACTTAGATTGTTCGAAAGAATAACTAAGCTGCATCAAGTAAAATGCCTAGTACAGCTAGAGATAGACTTACTGATGTTTCCTGCATTCTGTGTTAGACGCATGCACCCTAGAGATAAGCTTTGTATGTTATTCGCATTGAGAAGTGTTGAATAAGGTCTAATGTATAAACAAAAAGATAAGTAAATCATCCCATCTAATCCACATCACATCTTAGTTGTGTACATTCATTTTAGACCGAGGCATCCACCTACCTTAAATTTCATTTTCGCATGTTCCATCATTCACCACTCAAATCTTTTGTATCTTCTTGCACAGGCACAACAAGTTAGTGTAAATAATACATTTCTCATATTCATTTAGGAAAACCCCTACAATAGATATAACGCAAGGTCTGCGTTTGGTTAACTGAATCTCTGAAATCGACCCTGGACTTTCCAGGAACCTAAATTAGATTTATACTTGGATCTGGTTTAGGAAAATCTGAACGTCATTAGAAGGAGTTGTGTGCGTTCTGTGCATATTACTAACGCCTCAACGCGTTACCATTACTTAGACGCATCAAAGCATAAACGCATCACTTATACTTAGAACTTATTTATCCAATTTATTCTATACAATACACTTCTAGAACATATCACGATAATAACGAAGAAGTTTTTTTGGCGCCGTTGCCGGGGATTCAAAAACAAGAACTAACCAGAATTTCGTTTGTATCTGTTGTAGGAACACTTCAGTCAAGGGAGTATTATAAGCTACGCCTAAGCTTATGAACGTTTATGAATAGGGAGAGCACTCCTGAATTCAGATACGACCCTGAGATTAAAAGGACCTTCTGGTGTAGGAACTGATCCAACCGTCGTCAAAGGTTGAGGCAACAATTACTCAGACAACAGAACAGGCAACGAGCAATGGCGGAAGAGCAACCAAATAAAAAACTAGCTCATGCTACACAGAATCCGATCCTGATGGCGAATAGCAGCATGCGTCCCATGAGGGAATATGCGTCCCCTGTACTATATGATTTCTCTCCAGGAATCATATACCCAACGTTGGATGGAACCAGGTTCGAAATGAAATCTATTATGCTCCAGACTGCTGGACAATTTGGGGGTGGTCGTGGTGAAGATCCTCACGCCCATATGAAGCGTTTCCTGGAAACATGTAATTCCTTTGTGATTCCTGGAATCACACCAGAGGCGATCAGGCTGTCCTTGTTTCCCTATTCTTTGCATAATGACGCAAAACAATGGGTGAGTTCACTAGAGCCTGGTGAAATCACCACTTGGGAGAAGTTGGTGGAAAAATTTATGCAAAAATACTTTCCACCCACCACCAACGCGAGGAGGCATCGAGAAATTATGAACTTTGAATAAGAAGATGCTGAAACCTTAAGCGCCGCATGGGAACGTTTTAAGGGCTTGGTTAAGAATTTCCCGAACCATGGACTACCACTGACTATTCAAATGGAGACGTTTTATGGAGGACTGAATAGAGCATCACAGATGGCAGCAGATGCAGCAGCGGTTGGTGGACTTATGGACAAATCCTATATTGAGGCTAAAGAGATACTAGACCGCATTACTAAACACAATATGGAATGGGTAGATGATACATATGATGGAAGAAATGACAAGAGATGGAGATATCAGAACGTTAATTCTGTTGATGTCAATGCAATAGCCACGCTTTCTGCTCAAGTGGCTACGATGACCAGCCTTCTGTAGAACATAACGCTGGGAAACGCATCGAATCAGCAGAAGGTGAATCAGGTAGAGGCATTTAGGCAGCCCATGGTTAGCTGTGTGGGCTGCGAAGATCTTCACTCCTATGTTGAATGTCCAAAAAACCCTTAGTCAGTATGCTTCATCAAAAAACAACCCATTCTCTAATACATATAATCCTGGATGGAGAAACTATCCGAATTTTTCTTGGACAGGAGGAAATCAGCAGGAGCACCACCCAAGGGCGAACCATCAGCAAAGGAATGGACCGCCGCCTACATTTCAACAAACGCATCAGCAACATCAACAACCCTTCAATAGAGGAGGACAGGCATCGAGCTCAGGATCTCCGCTTGAGAACCTATTGAAGGAGTACATAGACCAGAACGACGCGTTGCTGAAAAGCCAGGCGCCATCTATCAGAAACCTGGAGATCCAGGTAGGGCAGATAGCAAGCGAGTTGAAAAACAGGCAGCCTGGAGTTCTACCTAGTAATACGGAAACACCTGGGAACAATAATGGGAATGAGCAACGTTGCGAAGTGGAAGAGCTCTTGAAGATATAAGAATGAATCCAAGAAACAGCAGTCCTTCGAAAGAACGCATTACACGTTCAATGGATCAGGAAGAAAGAATGCACGAGACTACAAGCCATTCAGAAACCAGTACATCTAATGCGGGAAGGCCTGAGGTGCCGCTGAACGCACCATTCCCTAGGCGTCTGATGAATAAGAATGATGAACATCAATTCAAGCGCTTTCTTGAGCTTCTAAGCAGCTGCACATCAACATTCCACTTATAGAAGCTTTGGAGTAGATGCCAACATATGTAAAAAATTTTAAGGACATTTTAACGAAGAAGAGAAGAGTCAGTGAGAAAGAAGTGATAGCGCTAACGCATGAATGTAAAGCGTTAGTAAGCAACAATCTACCAAAGAAGCAGAAGAAGCCTGGGAGTTTCATGGTTCCTTGTTCGATAGGAGGATTAGATGTGGGTCATGCGTTTGCGATCTAGGAGCTAGCATTAATCTCATGCCACTTTCAATTTTTAAGAAATTGGGGATTGGCGAAGCATAACCTACTTCTGTCACCCTTCAGCTCGCTGACAGAATAATTAAGTATCCAGAAGGGAAGATTGAAGACGTTTTGGTGAAGGTTGACAATCTCATATTCCCAGCAGACTTTATTATCTTGGACTACGAAGCAGATAGGGAGGTACCAATTATCCTTGGATGCCCCTCTTAGCTACTGGAAAAGTTTTAAATGACGTGCATAAAGGTGAATTAACTATGCACGTGGACAATGAAGAGGTGAAATTTAATGTGCTCAATGCATTAAAATTCCTAGACAATGAGGATTGTCAACTAAACAGTATTGAGTTGCCTGAAGAAGAGACTCACGTATGTGAGGTCCTCATGTTGAAGGAGACCCTGAAGGAATCAGAGCCGCCAAGTCTGAGTGAGCGGCGGACAAACCAACTCGTCCATCACTTGAAGAACCACCAGAACTCGAGTTGAAACAGTTTCCTAGACACTTGAAATATGCCTTCCTTGGAACTAACAACACTTTACCTGTAATCATTTCCGCAAATCATCAACTAACAAACTGCCTAAGTTGCATCAAGTAGAACGCCTAGTACAGCTAGAGATAGACTTACTGGTGTTTCTTGCATTCTGTGTTAGACGCATGCACCCTAGAGATAGGCTTTGTATGTTATTCGCATTGAATAAGGTCTAACGCATAAACAAAAAGATAAGCAAATCATCCCATCTAATCCACATCACATCTTAGTTGTGTACATTCATCTTAGACCGACGCGTCCACCTACCTTAAATTCCATTTTCGCATGATTTTGGGGATTCGTCTAATTGGAGAGTTGGGAACACAACTACTCAAGATAAAATTCACTCTTTTCCTAATGTCGGGGTAAGTAGATCAATTGCTCCCTTAAAGGCTGATTCTGAGGCTTGAATAATGTGGCGTCATACCCTCTCTTGGCCCGAGAGGGGTTTGGTCATAATTGGATTATGACTTATTGTTCATTAGAGGGACCAGCGAATAGAAAACAAAATTTTTATCGTAGAGTTGCAACGCTAGGTCATAGTGTTACAACGCTCCGAGACGGAATTTTTTTGGTTCGCGTGCGGTTCGATTCGAGATTCATTTGGTTTGTGTCTAATTCGTTTGGTTCGAGTGGTTAATGGGCGGTTGGTGTGCTAATCAGTCCGATTAGTACGGTTGAAGACCTGGTTCACCTATTTTGAACCAGTTTGCTATTATTTTAATGTAATAGTTAGTTTTAATTAGTTAAATTAATATGAATGTTATATTAATTTAATTAATTGTCTTAGAAGTCCAATCCCGATCCAAATTGTTGTTTAAATTATGTATTTGATGTATGGTTTATTATTTTAATATATATGCCATATAGTAAAATCCCACCATAGGTCATGCATTATTCATGCATCATTTATATTATAAATGTTATAATATATAGTTGCATGATTTAATTTTATAACATGCTCATGCATCATATAATATACATGTAATAATCTATATTTGCATGCATTAATAACATAGCCATGTATCATTTATATTATAAGGATTATAATATATAGTATGGATGCATGGATGTATATGCTATTAATTATTTCATTACTTTAGTATATAAAAATGTTATGTATTATTAAAGTAATGAATTATTAAAATTGAGATTGTATGAAACATGATACTACTTCATGTAATTTTATAAATGTTATAATTTTACTAAGTATGTCATAATATGCAATGAATGATTTTAATCTGTTTCATTTATTTTATAATTGTTATAATTAAATAAAATTAGAAATTAGAATCAATAATTCAGAATTGTATGTAGACTTAGGTTAAAATCATTTTTAAAATAGTTTTAAAACATGATTCACAGAAACCGAAGATCACATTTCTAATGAGATTAGAAATAAGTTTAATATTTTAATCAGTTTAATAGGATTAAATTGGTTTTAATTAAAAGATTAAATTTGTAGCAAATGTATCTATAAGAGATCTTTGTCTAAGTTCTGTCTAGGCTGGGGTATTTAAGTTGACGGAAACAAACACCCCTACTTGGGAACTGGCCTTGAAAGGTAAATTATATAGATTTGCTACAAGCATGCAATCATTGATTAAAATTTATTAAAGTGTTTAATAAACATTAATCAAAGTTGTTTAATTATCCAAAGTGTTACTTTCGGGCAAATTTGAATAATCACTTAATAAAAATGAGTACCCGTATTTTTCTAAGTTAAAGAACCCTAGGTAAAACACTCAGTGGGAGGAAAATATGGTATATGACACTTTATTTTTCCTTTTCACGTTTCTCCTTATAAGTTCACGCCGTGAGTCTATAATCAACCTCGAGGAACCTTTGCTTGTGTCCCCCCTATGGTGGTGTTTGTATAGGTCAATACCAAAGTGAATAGAGATAGTGTTTATACTAATTATATGAATGAGATTCATATAATTAATTTTAGTATAAATGTGATTTATACTAAATACCATATATTGTTGAAAGTTATAAAACTATATGTTATATTGTATTTGATACAATATAATAACGATAGGTTATGTGTTATATTTGATATAACATATAGTTATATATATATATATATATATATATATATATACACATATATTAGTAAATTAAATTTATTTTAATTTATTAACAATCAAAGGGAGAAGTTACAAACATCCTTCCCCTTAATTTACTCTCAGAAAAATGTGAAGTTGGAAGTTCAATTTACAGAGTATGTTTGAGAAGAGATCCTTTTGGTAATTCCAATAAGAACACAAAGAAGAAAAAATTTTTTTTCTTCTTCCTCTCAAATTTCTCTCTTCTTTCCAAAGATCTTAGTTGAGCCCATACCTCATACTAATTCTAAATCCTAACGAGAATACATGAGGTTCATTTGTGGTGGTGGTCATTTGAGATTTTAATTTTGGAGATTGATTTCAGATAGAGAGTTCGTGACAGAGAAGGAATTACGTGAAGATCTTGTGGCCTCAAGGGTAAATGTTACTTCTTTCTAATTCTCTCCTTAGCATGCTGTAATTTTTCTGAGAATGCATAATATTTTATGTTCTTGTAAGTTGGGATTGTGTGAAAAACAAAAAATTGGAACGATCCCCTTTCCTGTGGAACTTCACCATTCCTTCTGTAACTCCCTCCTATAGTTTTAAAATTTAACTAAAATAAATTTAACTTAACGAATAAAATATATATAACAACTAATTTATTATATATATATATATGTTATTTAAATATATCACATAACTTGTAGTTTTATATTGTTAAAAAACAATATAACCTATAGTTTGTATTCCTCCAATCATTGTGGTATTTAATATAATCACATTTATACTAAATTTAATTATACGATCTAATCCATACAATTAATATTTGAACCATAAAATATTTAATTCCTATCAAAAATAACTTTATATTATAATGTTTTAAATATATTATAGTAATTATATCACATATAATTAATTTAAATTAATTATATCATATATAATCAATCCCTCAATTAATTTGAACAATTTAAATTAATCCAAAATTAATTCTCAATAATTACTATTGAGCTACAGAGGGGATTTTATGGACCTGTAGATTGTAGCTCAAATGGTACTTATAACTAATTAAACTTCTTTAATTAAATTATCTAACATCCATTAACTGTCGGTGACACAAGATCGACAACTGCACTACTCACACTACAGATATATTTATGTGTCCATTAGATATAACTTTGAAAACTCCACCTATAACAAGATAAGAGTTCCAAAAGTGTTGAAAATAAATACTTCCGATGTGGAATGACTAGGCAATGGTCAGTCATTCCATGAAGGAAAAATGTGGAAGAAAATTTTGTACACTAGTATAATGAGATGTTTTACCCATCCAATTTAAAAGATTTGAATGTGACACATTTTTTCAAATCTCCTGAGGAGAAAATTGGCACAATTGATGTCATAACAAACGTTTCTTTTGATATTGAGAATATTTAGTATTAATGTTGTACTTTTTTTTCATGTTTTTTCCTTAGTTGATATTAAATTTTATATATTCCAAGTGTTGTTTTTCTTTGATTATTTTCTTTTAACGAAGAAACCTTAAAACATTTTCATATGTTGGATGACTAAAATAATTCCTGTTTCTTGTTTCTTATTTCCCCTTTTTCAAGAACAAGAAAAAGGAATATGTTTGATAGCTATTCATGTTTTCTGTTTCTTGAAAAAAAAGAAACAAGAATAGACATTTGTTTGATAATTATTTGTTATTTTTCGTTTCTTGTAGTTTTTTCGCTTACATTTTTTCAATATTTTATAGTTTAAATATAGCCTAATTATCAGATATTTAAGCTATATAACATGATATATAACATACATTAAAATATAAAAAATAATTCTCAAATATTTAAGCTATCGAATACACATAAGTCTCGATGTAAAATTAATATTGATAATACAAATTTTCTATCATTCATATGTTGTTAAAATTTGATTTACAATATTATTTCTCACCCAAGTCATTTGTTTTCAATTTTGAATGATATAGAATCAAATCTAACTCATTATATTATTATGTAAATGTCGTGGTTGTAAAAATATTAAAATAAACCTAAATAAATATGTTAGTAAACAAAATTTATATTATTGTAAAATTATAATTGGTTTCCTATGTAAGAAAAATAAAAATATATATATAAAAGATGCATATTTCAAAATTTAAAATTTAAAATTCAAAGTTCAAATAATATATATAGTATATATATATATATATATATATATATATATTGAAAATGAAAATTATTTTAAATGACAAAACTGTTGAAAATATTTACAAATAGTAGCAAAATATCACAATCTATCTGCGATAGACCGTGATAGACTGTGGAAATTTGCTATATTTGTAAATATTTTGGTTGAATTTTCTATATTTAGAAGTAACCTATTGAAAATTTAAAATTTGAAATTTAAAATTTGAAAATCAAAATAATATATAAATCTCGAAAATTAAAAATTCAAAATTAAATTTGCTATATTTATAAATATTTTGGTTCATTATTCTATATTTGAAAACAACCTTGTTGAAAATTTGAAATTTGAAAATCAAAATAATATATAAATCTGAATATTTGAAAATTCAGAATTCAAAATTAAATTTGCTATATTTGTAAATATTTTGGCTCATTTTCATTTAGAAACAACCTTATTGAAAATTTGATATTTGAAAATCAAAATAATATATAAATCTAAATATTTGAAAATTGAAAATTCAAAATTAAATTTGTTATATTTTTATGTATTTTAATTTAATTTTCTATATTTTGAAAATAACCTTATTGAAAATTTGAAATTTGAAAATCAAAATAATATATAAATCTAAATATTTGAAAAATAAAAATTTAAAATTAAATTAATATATAGATATAAAAGAATAATAAAGAAAATAAATATAAATAAAATAAAGAAATCATTATAAAAGAAATATAAAAGAAATATAGAGAAAAATATTTATAAAAGAAAGAAAGAAATAAATAAGTATAAAAAAAATATAGAGAAAAACGAAATATAAAAGAAAAAGAGAAATAAAATATAATAAAAAAAGCTTCGAGTGAGATATGATCCGAAGATTATGGGGTTGAGAGGTGACTTAGGCATGCTTCCTCACGAAATTAGCCAAATCTCCACTATAAAATAATTAAGGAACAACTTTAAATAAAATAGAAACATAATAAGAGAAACTATTTTTTTGTAGTTTCTCAATTTTTGTCCCATTTTTAGGAACATTTCTCAAATTTTAGGAACAAAAAATAGGAAGGGTTATCAAACAGGTCAGTTTCTTAAAAAATGAGAAACCAAAACAGGAAACGAGAACAATATTAAATGAGTCCTAATTGTACAATCCTAAGGTTCATAAGTTGCATCTTAAACACAATTTTTTGATTCCTAGACTTTGAAAACTCTTCACCTATACACATTTTTCTTATTCCCGAACTTCATAACGCTACACCCCAAATACACCATTAATCTAATTCTCCGGCTTCAAAAATCCTCCATAAACTATATCTTATTAGGAGAGGTTTCCCTCTAATACCATTTGTAAAGTTCCGACAGTTCTCTACATTCCTCAACAAAAAGGCGCACCTTGTGGGTATATAAAGTAACTTTCAATTCTTTAAGCCTTTTTCAATCATATTTTTATATCTTCAAAATCACTTTCATTTTGATGTGATCCCAGTTTATTCATGTGCCCCTTCTAAACTTTAACTTTACACTAAGATTCAGATTTCTAGAGTTCTAATTTTGAAATAAAGGGGTCAAACAATCCCTAAAATGCAACTTTGAAAGTTTCCATTCATACACTAACGATAAAAGTATATTTAAAAAAAGTACAAACGATTTTTATCGTTTCTTTGACATTTATTTAATTATGAAATAAATAAATAAAAACTACATTGCTATCACGTGGTAGTAAAACTATCATTCAAAAAAGGTAGGGAAATTGGAGATTCCTACCACATGTAGTTTTTTCTTTTCTAGAAAAGTCATATTTATTTTATAAATTGCTTTAATTAGAGTTTGCAACAAACATGTGTATAATGCATCTATTTTCACACGTTGCAATCTAATTATACAAATTATATAAAAAAAAAAGGTAAAAAATATAATTTTCTTTTTTAAAAAAGGAAGTAAAAATGAATATGTCTCTAAATATATGCTTGTATTTATCTATTTATTATATAAATATAGAGGGAGGGATTTGAAGTTGTTAGAGATTTGGTAATCCAAAGCGAACGGTGAAGAGAGAAGGATGGAAAGGACGATATTGAAGCTAAAAGCCATAGAAGCAACAGCAGAGAGCTTCGCAGAGTACGGGCAAGTGATCGAAGCTACAGACGACGGCGCTGAATTCGGAGGTGAAGACGCTCAATTAGATCTCAGCAATGGGATCCCTAGGTAAAAAATTTCACAAAACAATTTCTTAAATTTTCCAAATCCGGATTCTAGGGTTTCTGAATGGAATAGATCTGAGGGAAAACAGGTTGTATATTCTTCACATCGAGAACCGGCCGTTTGAATTCTCGAAGATAACGCATCACGCGAGAGTAACGCAGTGCTTGGGATCGGTGGATCGGGAGGCTTGGTATCTGGGAGTTGCGAAGGCGTCGATTGTAGAGGAAGAGGAGGAGATGAATGGAGGAGGAAGGAGTTTCAGATCTGGCGGAGGACATTTGTATGTGGCGCCGAATGTGGAGGAAATTCGGGCGTTTAGGATATCGGGAGCGAAGTTTGTGAAGCTGAATAAAGGGACATGGCATGCGGGTCCTCTGTTTAAAGCAAGCGCTAGAGATTTCTATAACTTGGAATTGACTGATACTAATGTGAGTTCTTCTTCTTCTTCTTCTTCTTAAATTTAATCTTTCTTTTTTCTTTTCTTTTTGCCTAGACAGTCTTGCTTTTCTTTTTTATTACTTCTACTTCTTAAAGCATTCTCATAAAAGAATTATTATCAAATTTAAGGAATTTTATTATTTTTTTTTAAAACTCATTTACTCGGGGTCTTCAAAAAAACTGGATGGCTGATCGACCCAAGGTTAACTCATTTGTATTGGTCGAGTTCGAGTTCAAATAAATGGGAATTTTATGGATTGGGTTGGACTTCAACAACCCATAAATTGAGTTAATTTTAAATAAATGACCCGAACAAACTCAACCCAAATATTTCAGAGTTGGGTTGGATTCATTTTTTTAACAAGGGTAGTTTGAGTTGGGTTGGATTCATTTTTTTAACAATGATAGTTTGAGTTGGGTTGGGTTCATTTTTTTTAAAAGGATAGTTTGAGTTAGGTCTAAAAGTCTTTCAATCCAACCCAACCCATTAACACTCCTATCATTTGCCCAACAAGTTAAAAACTTCCTAGTTCTTTTGTGATGAAATCTATTCTTTTCACTTTTTTCTATTTTCATTTTTAAGCAAAACTAGTAAAATTTCATAGTCTATCCGTAATAGACAACTGTCAGATAATAGTAGTATATCAATGTCTGTATTTATAAATATTTTGGTTATTTTGCCATATTTGTAAACAACGCTCAATTATTATTTGATTTTTTTAAAAATATCCAAATTTAAATTTAAATTTTATTTAATGAAAAAATCTTAAATTAATATATATTATTTTGTTGAGAAAAAAATAATAAAACTATATCTTATGTAAATTTAAGATATTTCTAAAGAATTTTATGGAATAAATACAGTTATCTAAGTAATTCCTGCGAAACAAATACCATTAAACACTTGTAATTTCAAATATCTAAAGATTTTAGTTATCTACATTTTAAGAAAATAAAAATTCAATTATATGAACAGTTTAACACGCTGTCACCTTGCAAAGCTACATACGAAACAGATCTTTTTTTTGCCTGATCTGACCCTTATTCCAACCAGAAAACAGAGGTTTGCAAAAGACAAAGATGATAATTTTGATGAAAGTAGTAGTAATCTTTAAGCAAATTGAACAATTCATGGTGGCCAGGAATTAATTTCTTGCGAGTTTTCTCAACACTCAAATGTTGTAGGATCAGGTGGGTTGTCCTGTGAGTTGATCCAGACACTCACGGATGTAAAAAAAAAAAAAAAACTATATAATTCACAATCCAAAAGCATGCTTGGGTTAAATTTCAAGTTAGGTCTCCCATTAACTCTGTTCTTTCTTAATTTGCAAATATGCCCACCTGACCATTTCCTTTCAACCCATCAATCTCTTTTCTTCAAAGAACATTTTTTTAGAGCTTTCAATAAGAAGAGGAATCTCTTTTCTTTTCTTCAATCCTTTATGAAAAAAGAATTGGTCTAAGTTTGGTAAAGCAAACCAAATAGGCTGATGCATAGTGAAGATGAATTAATATAGAAAAAGTTTGAAGAAATGAATGATAGAATGACCAACAGTATCATTTATCAATCAATATATATATGTTAAAATAATTTAATATCACTTCATTGACTTCTGTATCTTCTTGTAGATTGTTGATCATACTTGTTACAGCTTTGGAGAAGAAGATGGGGTATTATTTCACATTGAGGATTAGATCCATTGTTCCATCCTCAAGGAGATTAAAGATTATATGTGGAGTTGATCTGTGATATATTGAAATTATGTTTTATTGATAGAATAAATTCATGTGAAGATTGAAGTTTGTAATGATTTGTTTGGGCTACATGGAGATTGAAGATTGTAGTACTTTATTTGAGAGGAATTCTAAAAATACTAAACTTAAAAAAAAAAATTGTATTTTGATTGTAATTGAGGACATGTTTGTACTTTGGAAGTGATTCTAATAAGTGTTCTTAGACAAAGTGATGTATTTATAATAATTCTTATTGTAAATTTTGTTCAATATTAAATCAATTTAGTGTTTTTGATTCCGTAATTTTAAAAATAATCTTGATGATTCAATAGGGTTTTGAATGATTAATGTATGTTTTCATATAGAATCACCAAATATAATTTAAAAAAAAAAAACTAAAAGAGTGGGGGAAAAGTATTAGAAAGGGAGAAAAGCTAAAGGCATTCGATAAATGTTTAAGGAAGATGAGATAAGATGATTTGAGATATGAACTAAACTTATTGTTTGGGAGATTAACTGAACTTATTGTTTGGGAGATTAACTTTATATGTTACCGATATTTTATACCATGTCTATCAACAGTGCACTCGACTCTCATTATTGTCGATGTTTCGTTGCTCAACTTTGACGACTATCTCTGACTAATTTCACCTATCACCTTCGATGACCAACTCCGACAACCATCGCTTGTGGCTAACTCCGATAACATCTAACTGCATTGTTGATGGCCAACTTCAGCGACTTCCAACAGCGGCCACTCCACCAACTCCGACGACCATTATTCTAAATTATAACTACTACATATTTGGACTTTGTTGACACACCTGTTTTTTTTTGTTTTATGACTCTTGTGATATAAAACCGTTGATGAAATCTTAATTTATAAGTTAAAAATAACTATTAATTTAGAAATACATATAAAACATCAATAAATATTTATATTTAAGTTGATGCACAAATTTGTCAAGAAAACACCTTTGTTGACACAAGTACGTAAGTTTGGTCAAAACATTAAATTCCTAGTTTTTTTTATTAGTTTGTAGCTAGGAAGTACAAATACTTCTAATTGTGCAAATAATCGATATCAGATACGTATTAGGTACGAATACATCTAGATACATGGTAGATACATGTCTGATATGTGATTTGAAGTATCTGATTTAAATTTTTATTATTTTTTTTAATTTCCAGATACGTGTATCTGCTTCTAGATACATGAGGGGATACGATGAGTTTTTTTTTTTTTTTTTTTTCAAATTTAAGCCCAACCCACAACACATTTTATTTAAGTGCGTGTTTCGCAATGATTTCAAAATCACCAAAATCATTTTCTTCATTTTTAAAATCACTCAAAAATACACTTTTAAATACTCAAAATTAATTTAGTTTTCAATTTTACACTTTTAAATGTAATTTTCAAAATTGGTTTTTAAAAATGGACAAATACACATTGGTTCTTGAAATTTAGAGTTCATTTTGGTCTATAAAGTTTTAAAAAAAACACGTTAGTCCTTGAAATTTGCAAAATAATTCAAAATAGTTTCTATAGCTAGTTTGACCGTTAATCGATTATTAGAAAATGGATGTGTCAATGAGTAACGATCACATACAAAGACTAATGTGATTTTTTTTTTTAAAAGAGGTTGTTCACACGAGGTTTCCAGAGAAACGTGTTTCGTGGAGTTGAACTTGAGTTGGTGTTGATGTTGAAGTTGATTTGATGCGATGTGGTTCGATCTCTAGTACTTGATCCTCTGATTCTTTCTCAGTTGGGTGAATGTACTTGACTTGAAGAAGAAAAGCGCCAAATGTTCTTGAAGTAGAAGTCTTAGAAGCTTGAAGTAGAAGTCTTGAAAGCTTGGAGTAGAAGTCTTGGAAGAGTCTTTGTGTCTTCAAGGGTCCTCTGGATATAGAAAAAAAAAATGCTTCCCCTACAAATGAAGAGAACTTCTTTATTTATAGAGTTCTCAGGCGAGCTCCGTGGGCTTGGTTGGTCCATGGGTTTGGCCACTGGGCCCAATTAGTTGGTTTTGGGTCTGATCTGAAATTTGGGTCCAATTCAACTTTTTTTGTAGTTTGAATTTTAAACCCAAATAATAATATCAAATTGAGCCAATTACGTCATCGAAACTTGTCTTCAATTCAATTCGGGACATGTGTCAACTTCTATTGGACCCAAATTTAATGATTTAGAAATTCGTTATTAATTTAGCAAATGACGTGGTGACTTGTGATTGGTCCAAAATTTTATCCTTCAACAAATGCCCTATTTCGAGATTTATGCACGCTTACGGGTGGGTGAATCTCGAAAAAAGAAAAAAAAATGAAGTTGTGATCGGAATTCAAATATATTTGTTCTTAAATTTGACCTCAACTGATGTGTTAGTCAAACTATGAATTCAGAACATAAGTTCGAATTTGGGATAAATTTTGGAATATAGCCAAATTTTAAATTGACATTTTATTCATAATTCGATATCAAAGTTAACCATTTGAATTTTGATAAAATTTGGGATATGGCCAAATCTTAATTTGGGACGAATTTGACATGTATCTCACCACCCGATTTGGAATTTAGGATAAATTTGAATTAGAATCTCCTTAAACTTTAGACTGAAATTTAGAATAACATTTGAATTTAATTCCAATTTGAATGGAATATGAATATGAATCTGAACTTAAATGGAAGAAATTTTGGAGAGCCAAATTATTGTAAGACAGCCCTAATAGCGAGATTCTCCTCATGAGCGAGATCCTCATGAGTGAGATTCTCCTCAGAGCGAGATTCTCCTCATGATGAGATCCTCATGAGCGAGATTCTCCTCATGAGTGGGATCAAGCTTTCCTAGTGATACTCCATTACCAACGATACCAGCGATACCAACCTTACCAGCGACACCAACGATTCTCAATCACCAGCGATGCCACTTACCAGCGATACCAGCGATGCCAGTGATACCACCTACCAGCAATGCTAGCGATACCACCTACTAGCGATACTAGCGATACCACTTACCACCTACCAACGATACTCACTTACCAGTGATACCAGCGATACTAGCCCAATTTCTAGCGAGATTTCCTTCTTCATATGAGCTGTTTGATTTTTTTTTCTTTTTTTTTTCAAGCAACTGTCTGCTTATGCACAGATTCTCTTAAAATTTAAGCTCAAAGTTCCTCGCTGTTTAATCTGGAGATTCAAAACTTCATCGTTGCCCCAAATTCAAGAAGCTGCCTCAAAATTTTTTTTAGCTAAAAATTCTTCGTAATTCGTCCTGAAGCAACAATGGCATCTTCTGAAGTCTCTTAGTTCTTTCAAGGTTTATATTTTGATCATTTTACCACAACTTTGAAGATTTTGAACGACCGGGTATCTTGAGGTTATCATTGAGGCAGCAAGTATTTTCAATTTGTTCGACAGAATCCAAAGCAATTAATGATCCAACTGTCTTGCTGCAGAAAACTCTTGATCCACCTGCTGCCAATGTTGTTGAAGATGCACTGAGTCTAAACTCATCAAATTTCGGCTAACCCAACAACCAACATTCAATCGAGTGTGATTTTTTTTAATCTTAACCAATTTCGGGTAAAATTGGGATTCCAAAACCCAACAACCAGCATTCAGTTCAGATAACCCGTGATCCTATCAAATTTCAATTGATTAGTAGAAAATTCCGTCTAAACTTAACTATATAAATACTGGCAGAACACATGGTTTTCTTCATCTTGAAGTGTGATTTTTTTCTTCTTGCGTCCTTTGTAGCTTGCACGCTGTTGCAAATTAGATTTGGACTGTTGTGGGGAGACGACCACCCGTTCAGAACTGCCGTAAGGGGGCTGTAAGTGAGAAGAAAAAAAAAAAGGAAAATTAGGGTTTCCCTTCTTTTTGTTTTCATATATATATTTTTTCTTTTTTTTCTTAATTTTTTTTCTTTCTTTTGTTTTTCTTTCCTTATGTTTTTTTTTTCTTTTTTGCTTTTTTTTTAATATGCTTTTTTTACTAACTTGCCCCCTTGCTTTTTCTAGGAGTTGACGCGTAACTTAAGGGAGCACAACCATTCTTTTTTAAATCTCGCTGGCCGTCAGTAATCAGGGTGGGTTTTTTTCTCTCACATCTGTGTGGTTGACTCCTTGGTGTACATGTTCTTCCTCGTATTCGTGCATCCTGATCGTCATGGGACGGACCCTGCAAAGGTTTATAACTCTCCCATTCGATCACCCTAAGGAGGACCTTCGAAAGGTTTGCCTCGTAGCATCGTTCATGCATCCTGATCGTCATGGGAGGGGCCCCACAAAGGCTTACAACTCTCCCATTCGATCACTCTAGGGTGGGTCCTCAAAAGGTTTGCTTTGTAGCACCATTCGTGTATCCTGATCGTCATGGGAGGGGCCCTGCAAAGGCTTATAACTCTCCCATTCGATCACCCTAGGGAGGATCCTCGAANCCTGATCGTCATGGGAGGGGCCCTGCAAAGGCTTATAACTCTCCCATTCGATCACCCTAGGGAGGATCCTCGAAAAGTTTTCCTCGTAGCACCGTTCATGCATCCTGATCGTCATGGGAAGGGGCCCCACAAAGGCATACAACTCTCCCATTCGATCACCCTAGGGAGGATTTTCGAAAGGTTTGCTTCATAGCACCATTCGTACATCCTGATCGTCATGGGAAGGTCCCCGCAAAGGTATATAACTCTCCCATTCGATCACCCTAGGGGGGATCCTCGAAAGGTTCGCCTCGTAGCACCGTTCGTGTATCTCGATCATCATGGGAGGGGCTCCGCAAAGGCATACAACCCTCTTATTTGATCACCCTAGGGAGGATCTTTGAAAGGTCTGCCTTATGCACCACTCGTGCATCCAGGTCGTCTTAGGAAGGGCCCCGTAACGGCTTACAACTCTCCCGTTCGATCTTAGAAGGGTCTACTACGGAATCCCCCAGTCCTCTTCTGTCAATAAGTTGTCACAGAGGATAGGGGTTTTATTTTCCTCTTTTTTTTTCTTATTTATTTTTTTTCCTTGAATGGTTGAAACTCATCCCCCTTGTGATTTTTTTTTTACAGAACAATGGTTCACTTCACCGAGCATGTTTTATCTGATGAGAGGCATCTCGTGATTCTTAAAGACCGGAATCAGCCCATGAAGGAAGGACTTAGCCTTTCTGTAGCAAAATCATTAGCCGGTCCTTTTGCTGATCGTTGGCCAAGTCTAGATGACAACATGATCCTTTCCAAATTGTCAATGGAAGTGCCCTTGGCCCGAGGAGAACATGCATGGATCTTGCGATCTTCTATTCACGAGAAGACCCCAAATCCCGATCAAGTACTAACTCGTGGACGTCACATAATTGAAGGTCAGGTTTGTTGGACCGCCGTGACGAAAGTCCCTAGAGAATTTGGCTTCGTCGACTGTTACTGGGAGTGGCTTGAGGTTGTAGTAGGTCGAAATGAGCGATTCCTTCGTGACGTAGTGACGGCCTTCTTGTACACGTATGATCGCAATTGTGACATAGTTCGAGCTTTTTGTGAAGTCTGGTGCCCTTCGACCAGCACTCTCCATACCGCGGTGGGCGAAGCATCGATTTCTTTATGGGATCTCTGGTTGCTCAGGGGTCTTCCAGTTAGAGGAAGCTTTTACGAGGAGGTGGTTCTTTCCTTCAAAGAGCTAACTGGTCACCGCGACAAAGAGAGGTACTTGCCGAAGACGTGTGAACAACTTTTTCAGGCATATTTTTCGATAGTGTGCTCGTAGAGAGAAAATCGCACGACTCCCTCGAAGCATGACTCCTCAGTGTCTATCAGCTCTTGGATCTCTTTTTGGTTCCTAGGGGCTCACAAATATGACAACCCGTTACAAGGAAGCAAAAGTAAGTCTCTCGGTCTCGGTCCACGTAAAATCCTGATGGTTCGTAGATTGCATTTCGAGATTGGTCACATAGGGAGAACATGCTATTCGTGGAGCTAAAGGTCGAAGATGAGTTGAAGGACAAAACTTATCTGGCCGCCTTTCTATCCTACTGGTTATGCTTCTTTGTATTTCCCCAGAAAAGAGGTTACCTTCGCCTCGGGGTCTTCAGAATAGCTAGTTTGATGACTTATAGGACTTTTTATAGTCTCGCTGTTCCGATCTTGGCCAACATCCATCATGGCCTAAGACTAATAGCAGAGGCTTCGAACCCGATCGGGCGCATGGACTTTCACTTTTCCATGCATTATATCCATAGTTGGCTGGCCTATTACTTCAACACGCATTACCCCATTCTTTCAGTTGTTCGAGGTCCCAAGATGGCCTGCTTTTCTGGCGAAGGTGGCTCGATTTACTTCGACGAGTACGAGGCTCGGGAGCTGATCCATAGTTCAGTGGCACGCAAGCATTCTGAATAGGAGCAGGCATGAACGCCTAACTAACGATAGAGACCCGTCTTTTCAAAGTCTAGTTATTTCTCCAGCATACGATCAGGCTACATATCTTCCCAGTGTAGGAATGTTTGAACTATAGAGTGGTATAGTCCCTTTCGTTTCGGCCGACAGCTCGACTTCCATCAGGACATTCCGAATGATATAGGGAGAATACCTCATGCCCTTACGCCGAAGAACATTTTACATTACTAGAGAGTATGCATGAGTCGCAAGCCCTTGTCTCAGGTATTCTTGTCGGCCCGTACATTGGATCCGCATACTCATATTACCCCACGGTTCAAGAATTGGTGGTTAACAAAGCACAAGAACTACTTCGAAGAGAATCGTCATTTGTTAGTGACTAGTGCTATTCCTCCTCTAGTGCCGCCAAGATTACCTAAAGGTAGAGGGATCAACCATGAGGGGAAGCAACTTCGCCTGACTGAGGAAGTGGCGGCGATCGCACAAAAAGAGCTTCCAAATCGGTTGAGGAGGATAGTCATAGTAGTACTGATGATCGTGTTGGAAGCGACCCTCCAAAAAGCCCAGGCCCGGATGCCTGCTTCCTGAGAGGGTTCAAATGATCTTGTGGCTTTTCTACATGCTCTCAAACCTACTGGTATAAATTTCCCCACGTTCCCTTTATATATATATATATTAATATATATATTATATATATAATATATATATATATAAGTCCTCTCGTAATCATTTTTTTTTTTTTTCTGTACGATTTACATTTAGTCTGCCCTTCTGCAGCATCCCCTTGAACCTCTCTCCAAGAACTTGAAGCCTCACACGAAACAAAGAATCTTTGGTGGGCCCTTTTGCCGTTGACTTAACTGTTGAGGCGTTGGTACCTCGCGAATCAGCTGTTCGTAGGATCACACTGCCAAAGGTCTGTTCTTGTGCATGCCATCCTCGGTGACATCCTCCATGTCAAGAAGGCGGCGGTCGTCGACGGGAACATTGAGGCTTCAAGATTCGTAGCCAAGGAAACAAATTCCCTTGGTGCTGTGGCAAGGAAGGTTTTCCAATCCTGAGAAGCGGTCGAGGGTCCTTGGCTAATCCAAGGAATATGTGACTTCCCGAGGTCAAGTGATGTAACGGGCAACACCCCCGTGCTTGTAAGACTTTTCGAGTTCTGTGCTGCCACTGTAGGTTTCCGACGTTCAACACCATGTAGCCTCGACATGTGGACTATGCACAAGAAAGATCATGCGTACTTCTTTCGAGAAGGTTCTTAGTCTGAAAAAGAAATCACATGAGAATTCCGACCATTACGCGACATTTGTGGTGCCAACCTCCCTCCTCTCAGAAAACTTTGTTGATGAGTACTTTTGAAAACGTGAGAATACAATCAGTTTCAGTTATTCTATTCCTGCTCATTAAACTCAACAAGCAAGGAGCAACATCTAAAGGAGGCTAAGTCTTGTAGGAAAGGCAACACTAGAGGGGGGGGGGGGTGAGGGCGGGTAAATAGGGTTGACTATCAATTTTTAAAAAATAATTTTATCTTCAAACAATGCTCAATAAAGTTAACCCACTAATTTGATTAAAGAAAATTTATGCAAGACAAAACTTAAATCATGTAAGCTATGATAACTTCAGATTTAAAGACAATTTAATCAAGGATAAATTTAAATAACACACTAGAAATTAAATCATGCAATTAGGAAAGATTAAAAAAATAACTAAGACAAGAAACAAAAAATTGAAAACAAGAAATAAAAGAGAGAGAGGAAGAGAAAACACTGGAAATTATAGCTGTTCGGCAAATTGCCTACTCCACTCTCTAAGACTCTTCTTGGGTATTTCACTAAGTGATCTTCTTGCAGGTGAGGACCAAACCGACACACGACCCTTTTTTTCCTAGGCTAAAGAGAAACCCAAGATCCTTTTTCCTAGTTCAGGATCAACCCAATTTCTTTTTCTTACAACTCAAGATGTACCCATACCTTAATACAATTCCCAAAAATTAAAAGAAAACCTCACAATATTACCTCTTGAAGGCTAAATACACAAGTTGAGCACTAAAAAAAACTCTAGGCCAATTTAGGAGCAAGGAGGACAAGAATTTGAGAGTAGAGAGAATTGAGAGCTTAAGACGATAGTTTTTTGTTTTTTTTTTTTGGTGTATGTGTCAATGAAGAGTAAAATCAAGTCGAATTTATAGGCGAGGGGGATAAATTTTAGCCATTGGATATGATTGCAAATGAAGGGTGAAGATTGAATAAAAATAGAAAAGGAAATGATTTATAATTAAGAGAGGAATTGAAAAGGAATTTTCAAAGATTGGAATTATTGAGATTTGGAGAATAAAAAGGATTTGAAGGATGACAATTTAGGAAGGAAATAAATTTTGAAAAGGCTGAAAAATCTTAACCCACACCACGTGTCGCCATACTATTGATCCACGCGTCAATTAACGATTTCGCCATACTACTGATCAGCTGCCACTTGTCATTATCTCATTCGTCTATGGTTGCCACGTCACTGCCACGTTATCACCATGTCAGCAAAAAGTGACCGGTTGGAGTGCCACGTCATCCAAATTGATCGTTTGTGTGCCACGTCAGCCGCGCGTGTCAGATGCCACGTCAGCAAGGTGCCACGTGTCACTGCCACGTTGGATTTCCTCTCCAATTTTCTTTTGCTTATAACTTTCTCGTTTGAACTCCGATTTGAGCGATTCAAATTGCGATGGAATCGTCTTTCTGAGCTCTAGAGTTTGTTATTATCAAAATACTTGGTTTGATTGAAGCCCTAGCTAACAAGTTTGATATGAAGAAGATATTGTACGATGAGAGTAGTGCTTTTGCTAAATGAAAAGCGCTACTTGAACGCGACTTTCGGGCCTTACAAGAAGAAGAGACACTACTAGCCAGGTTGGAGGCCATCAGGGCAGAACGGGTCGAAATATTGCTACTGATCTCTGAGAGCGAAGGCCTTTTGACTTGGCATAAGCTTGAGGCCTTGAAGATGCAGGGGGCGATAAACAAGATCAAGACCAACCCAATCCTTTCTGACAAGGATGTCAAAGCTTTGGATGTCCTACACGATGTGTTGGAAGCCATGCAGCATGAGCTGAGGAACTACTACTGGGTACCTTAACTTGCTGTTGCTCGTCTTATTGGATTAGGCGTACTCCTAGGCATAGCTACTTGATTCAACTATTGTAGTGCTGAAATATCTTAAATGGAAGCATTTTTTTGTCATTTTCTCAGTGATGTTCTCTGGCGCCTTGTAGCCT
>NC_052357.1:40032181-40039888 GCF_009727055.1 Benincasa hispida
GCACCGTCAAAGAACATGACCCACAGTCTTGAGGTCTCTATGAAGAGAACTTCGTCATTGGGCAAGTCTTCACTTAACTCCCAATCCGATGGAACTGGGTGATCTGCTAGGAAGTCAGCCAATGCCTGCCCTTTAACTGCCCTTTGCGGGTTCTACTCAAGTAATAGAGAGCGCATTATTTTCCCTTTTCTCCTTTTTGTGCCAATAGTGCCCCCAGTGATCTCTCTTGGGCTGCAATGTACAGTATCAATGGTTTGCCCGCTACTGAGGCTCCTAAGACAGGAGGGCTGATCAGGTACCTCTTTATGCTATCGAAAGCATTATGACAGGCCTTGTCCCATTCGAATTTCTCTCCCTTTCTCATCAGTCTTTGAAAGGGTTGACACCGCCCCGCTAGGTTAGAAATAAACCTCCGGATGTAGGCCAGACGTCCCTGCAAACTTCTCAACTCATGTAGATTTATTGGTCTAGACATTTTTTGGATGGCATCAATCTTGGATTGGTCTATCTCTATCCCTCAATGTCTTACAATGAAGCCTAGAAACTTTCCTAAAGTTACGCCAAACGCGCATTTGAGGGGGTTCATCCTTAACTGGTACTTTTGCAAGCGATCGAACACGATCCTTAAATCTTTCAAATGGTTCTATCGTTGCTTGGTCTTGACCAAAAGGTCATCCACATAACACTCCAGTTGTTTGTGCAACATATCGTCAAACACCTTCTGCATGGCATGTTGATAAGTAGCGTCGTCGTTCTTCAACCCGAAGGGCATTACCTTGTAACAATATATCCCTTTTGAGGTTCGAAATGCCATCATTTCCTCGTCTACGAGGGCCATCCGTATCTGGTTATACCTGGAAGATCCGTCCATGAAGGATAGGGCCTCATGTCCCGTTGTCGCATCGACCATAATCTCTGTGATGGGTAATGGAAAGTCGTCTTTAGGACAGACGCTGTTTAGGTCGCGAAAGTCTACGAAAACACGAAGTTGTCCATTCTTTTTTCTAACCGAAACAATGTTGGCTATCCATGTTGGATATTTAACTTCACGAATGAACCCGACCTCAATCAGCTTATTGACCTCAACCTCAATCTAGGGGATAAGTTCTGGCCAAAAGCGTCGTTGAGCCTGCTTAATAGGTCGACACCTCTGTTTGATCGCGAGATTGTGGTATGCTACTTTTGGATCTAGTTTCGGTATCTCTTTGTATAACCAGGCGAAAACATCACTGTATTCGGTGAGTAAACTCATGTATTCGTCCTTTTCCCCTTCCGAGAGGGACACACTAATGAAAGTTGGATGCGACTTTTCTATGGTGCCCAGATTCACCTCTTTTAGCTCGTCCACCATGGATTGACCACCGTCCTCTAGACCTTGCGGAGCATCTTCCACTTCCTCTTTAGTCATATCTTCTTCGGATTCTTCGGTGATGGTGATGTGGTGGCATGAAGTTTCGCCTTCCTCCTGCTCTAAATTTCCATTATGAGGATTGGTGAAAACTATGTCGCGCCGCTTTACTTTGAGCGTGCCCTCACTTGTATTTAAAGTAACGAAGGTCTTTCTTTTAATGAGTGAGGGGATGGTACTACGGATTTCTCCATCACTTCTTATCTCTCTTGATGGCTTCTGGTCCGATAACACTTCAGCGTTTCTAAGGCCGATTCGCTTGGGGTATTGGCCCCCTCTTTCCTGTAGTTGTTTCAGGGGCATCAGCGTCGGCTCCTCCCTTCCCCTTTGTCTTACTAGGGACACATTGGTCGAGGGGATCTAATACGGTCGAAGGCTGAGACTCTTTTATCTTTGCCCTTCTTTTCTCTTGTATCATCAACTTCTTCCACAGTGATATGATTGATGTTGGCCATTTTCCCCTTCGCCTTTCTGATTATGCGGACTGGCTCTAATGGCTCATATCCGAGTCCTACCTTCGACGTGGGTATAGTGTGTCCCTCTTGCAAAAGCTTCTTTTGGGTTGGCAAGAGTCGGGGCTGCTCGTAAATCTTCAAACTTTTGAACTCAGTGTGAGTTGTGAAGTCGTAGCTCGCCTTCGTCAACAGCTTGTAAGCTTTGGGATCGAATCCGTCTTCAGTTCGTCTCTCAGGCGACTTTAGCCCCGTCACTTCCGCCTCCGGCTTTTGGATTTCCTGCTTCGTTATCGGCCGGGCTTTCGGCTGATCCCTAGGAAGTAGAATATGCATAAATTAGAAATACCCTCCGGATTGTAGGCCAGACGTCCCTGCAGAACTTCTCGAGAGTTATGATTTTAGGATTTTATGATGTTGGTATCCCTACTAAAAATTCATGATATCAATTGTTTATTTGTTATGGTGATGTGGCAATCAATTACTTCGTTGATGCACTTGGTGCATTATTCTCTTTTAAGCTGTTCAGTCCCTCTCAAAATGCTCTTGTATATCAAAGAGAAGCAACGAAATAACAAATGACTCGCGCATAGTTGAGAAGCGCATGTGAGAGTCATCAGGAGCCTTTAACTGGTGTGTTTAAGTATTTTGGTATAGTATTAGGGACAAGCGAAGTGAGAAAACTATCGATCTCTTGTTGACACATCTTTCAAATGGTTCTATCGTTGCTTTATCTATTGGTCTTGACAAAAAGTCATCCACATAACACTCCCAGTTTTTGTGCAACATATCGTCAAAACATCCACTAAGGCTGATATATTGCTATTGCTAGTACTCCTTTGTTCCTCTGAGTTTTAATGGATGAACAACTGAAACTTTGGAGCTAAGTTGAACGTCTTGTTTTCGAGTAGTCTGTTGCTACAAGTACCAAATCTTTTTGTGATATACTAGTATATCAATTAATTTAACTAAAACTCCCATCTCTCCGAGAAAGGCAATATTCCTATATATTAAAAGTGAGTATGACAATAAAATATATAGACATCTCCATTTTCACTCTTTCTCGAGAGTCTAAATGAGTGCAAAATAAGAATAATGTCCAAGTTCATAATTTTAATTCATATTAATACTGAGCAAACCTCAGTGTAGCCTACGAGGAGGGATACCATATCTCGTTACTCTTCTGGATTCATAACACAGGCGTCATTAAATGAAGATGCCGTGGTATTTGTAAAAATAGACACTTGACTACCTCGTGTATTCACTCTTCATAGAATTGCCTAATTAATGTTATTGTAGGGAGGGGAGAGCTATTATTCATGAGTTTCCACTCTGAAATTTAATAGTGTATATATCCCGTTGATCTGTTCATTGAGGGGGTAGCAGAAGGAGTAACCAATGGGGAGAAAGGATACAATAACTCATGGTGTATATGGGTCATATTTTTGTTGAGTACAAAGAATAGTTGTCATTAAGACAGGGAGGCAGTGTTATAGAGCTAATTTTTAGTAATTATGGTGGTTTGTCATCATCAAAAAGGGAGAGATTGTTTAGCTTTAAAGGGTTCAATCAAACCAGGTATTTTTTGATAATAAGGCATACTCAGGGATTTGGTTAATAAATGACTATCACATTATTTCAGTGTCTGTCAGAAATACCAACTGATCTATTTAGATGATGCTCCGAGGAAAGACCGAGTTCAAACGCAATTTGAATCGCTCAAATCCGGAGTTTCAAACGAGAAAGTTATTAGCCAAAAGAAAAATTGGAGAGGAAATCCAACGTGGTAGTGACACGTGGCCACATTGCTAACGTGGCATCCAATGTGGCAGATGAATGTGGCACACAAACAGTCAATATTGATGATGTGGCGGATGACGTGGACCAACTCCAACCGGTCCACTTTTTTGCTCTTATACTGTACCACCAGTAAGATGTACGAGCAATGTGTTTGGAACGTGGTCAAACCGGGCCGCTCATGGGTTTTGGGGATATTTTGGATACGTATATGAGATACAATAGCACAAGTGGCGGTCACCCAACTATACTCACGCGCGTGAAAAGCCCGCCGCACGTGCCTGCGGTTTTCTTCAAGATGCGGCACGTGACGCTCAATCTCCTCACTGTGCGGTGGGGGCAGCTCATATCAATTCATCTATTTTTTATTTTCATTTTTATTCTTCTTATTTTTCTTTAATATTCCTGATCGCAATTTTCTCCAAAGTCTCACAACTTTATTGATACAAGCCTTCTTTCAATTTGATTTCCCTTCCTAAAATTTTTTCATCCTTCAAATCCTTTTTTATTCTTAAATCTCAATAATTCCGTGTAACTCCGTTCAATCTAGAGGGGATAAGTTCTGGGCCAAAGCGGTACGTTGAGCCTGCTTAATAGGGTTCGAACCCATCTCTGTTTGATCGCAGAAAATGTGGTATGCCTATTTGGGATCTAGTTTCGGTATCCCTTTGTATAACAGGCGAAAAACATCACTGTATTCGGTGAGTAAACTCAATGTTTCGTCCTTTTTCCCCTTCCGAGAGGGAACACACTAATGAAAGTTTGGATGCGACTTTTTCTATGGTGCAGCCAGATTCAACCTCTTTTAGCTCGTCCACCATGGGATTGACCACCGTGCCTCTAGAACCTTGCGGAGCAGGTAAATCTTCCACTTCCTCTTTAAGTCATAATCTTCTTCGGATTCTTCGGTGATGGTGATGTGGTGGCAATGAAGTTCTGCCTTCCTCCCTGCTCTAAAAATTCATTATGAGGATTGGTGAAAACTATGTGTCGGGCCGCTTTACTTTTGAGCGTGCCTCACTTGTATTAAAGTAACGAAGGTCTTTCTTTTATAATGAGTGACGGGGATGGTACTACGGAGTTTCTCCATCACTTCTTTCTCTCTTGATGGCTTTCTCTGGTCCGATAACAGTTCAGCGTCAATCAATTACTATTTAGAGAGTCCTCCTTGATATCCTTTTCTACTTTTCATGTCGAGTCTACCACCCTTCATTTTTGAATCACATCGCAATGACCCAGGATAAATTTTTCCCGGCTCCAGCCTATAAATTCGATTTGATTTTTACTCGTTCATCTGACACACCAAACGGCTATTCCAATCTTTAAGTTCTCTAATTCTTCTCTTCTCACTCTCAAATTCTGTTGTCCTTCTTTGCTCCTATTATTGCGGCCAAAGAGTTATTGGTTTGTGCAAGTTTTTTTAATGCTCACTTGTATATGCTTAGTCGGGCCTTCAAGAGGTAAATTGTGAGGTTTTCTGGGTTAAATTTTGGGAATTGTAATTAAAGTTTGGATACATCTTGGGTTGTGAGAAAAACTTAAATCTGGCTTTGTTACTCCTTGACACACGCTCAAAGGATCTTGGGTTTCTCTTTCCATCTCTAATGATAAAAGGATGGTGCTTTTGTGTCAGGGGTTGGTCCTCACCTACAAGAAGGATCACTTTAGTGAAATGGAGGACCCCACAACACAGAAGGAGTTTCGTGTGAGAGCGGGGAAGTAGGCAATTTGTGTTGAACCTCAAATGTCTTCTCTTCCATCTACATACTTTTCGATTCTGGTTTCTGTCAAATGTTGCTTGCATTACTCTTGTTCTTTAGAGATTTATTTTAATCTTTTAATTCTTTCCTAAATTGCAGATTTAATTTTTGAGTGTGTTTTATTTTATTAACTTTTTACCTTGATTAAATTGGTCTTTAAATTTGAAGTTATCTAAAGCTTGCATGAATTTAAGTTTATTATTTGTATATATACATAAATTTTCCTTTTATATCAAACAGTTAATGGGATTATATACGAATTTTTTTGGGATTGTGATGGGGCATCTGTTTGAAGATAAAATCTATATTTTTTAAAAACACTTGGTGGCTCCCATACTCCTATTCACCCCCGCCTTTTCTCGCACTAGTGTATTGCCCGTTGTGAGATCCGCTACCATTTAGAGGTATCGTACTTTAAGTTGGCACTAGGCCCTTCACAATTCAAAAATTTATCGCCGGTTAATTGGTTTACCTCATTTTTCACTACACATGTTCTTAATCTAGCAAGTAAATTATTGACATTCCATGATTACGTAGTTGTCTTTTGTTGTGCTTTCTTCTGTTTCTTCATCTATGAAACTGGGGTATGAAATTTCTCGAGCTAAGGGTTGTAATCTTAGCATAATTATCAGATATATTTTGGTGCCAGAATAATTGTGGTCTTCAACGTCTTTTCCTATCAGGCTTACACCATCTGGTAATATGCATACCAAAACTCTTTTTGGTCTGACAGTTAAGAACCGGTAAGATGTAGTTATTTTCTCTGTTGAGAGTGTTACAAATCGCTTAAATCCATCATTCCGGCGTAGTATAAGTCTGATTTACCAATGTTCGGGATTTAATTAAGACCGTTTTATTGGGTTATTGCTGGCCGGAACGTGGAGTTAATTTTTAAAGAAATTTAATTTTAGATAAAAGTAATAACGATATCTCTAATTACTTCATTTTTTATTTTGGCAGCGAATAACTAAGTGAGTCATAATAAGTGCATACCTCCTTTTGAGGGGGACAGCCATACTACCTATCACTAAAGCCAGAAATTCTTGAACTAAATACAATCTCCAGAATAACTTCTTAATTCTTAATATGGGAGTTGGTTGATGTTAAGAGGTTTATCCGGTTTTAATGGTCAATCGCGAACTTATTACTATCTCGTTAAAATAAATCATTTGGCTTAAGTGTAGTGCTCCTCACACAGTTCT
This sequence comes from Benincasa hispida, assembly GCF_009727055.1. Lineage (NCBI taxonomy): Eukaryota > Viridiplantae > Streptophyta > Magnoliopsida > Cucurbitales > Cucurbitaceae > Benincasa > Benincasa hispida. The sequence continues at coordinate 40,038,801 of NC_052357.1, forward strand.
CTTATTATCTCGTGCAGGGAGGTCGACCCAACGATGCTTCAAGTACGAATTGAAAAGTCAATGGTTGGGAACCTGGATCGGGTTAAGACTAATTCCAGTCCCATTTTTTGTGCTTGGAGTTTTGTTCTCCCGAATTTCCTATGAATGTGTACAGAACTCTTTCGTATAGGGATCACCCGTGGTTTATGCCACGTCGCAAACTAGCCTAATGTTCCGCCCTTAAAAACGACAGCAATATGCAACAGTCATGGTAATCTCACGGTCCCAATACCTAACCTGGAAGAAGATTGCAGAACACGTTGACACATAATCCTTCACAGGCCGATCTTTACTATTGACTGGCTATCCTTCTATTACCTGCAATTACTACTCATGGCTAGAACCACTTTCTGAATATAGGTCACTCCTCCCAGGTCGTGATCATCGAAAGTCCCGCAGCATGAATCTCACGGTGTGGAATCTCCTTAGGGACGTGAGAGCCTAGATCAAGTATATCTGGTATAATGAGTTTAATTGGGTGTCTATGAACTATGCGTTCCCACTAATTCTCACTTTGGGATATTGACACATGACAAATTCACTCTTCACGCGAATAGAGGTCACTCTTAGGGTGACACGAAACCAAGTCAATGAATCTCACGATATGAAATTTTTTATGAACCTTTTAAGGGACGTGAGAATGCTAATCAATAATATATCAGGATATCATTTAATTTTACGTATGAACTACTTTTCGCTATTGGAGGCACATGATATTCGACTCATGAAAATACTTTCCGATGGAGGTACTTCTCAGGGTTGAGCGACGAAAACAAAGCATAGCAATCTTCATGGTGTGGAACTCCTTAGGGATGTGAAAGTTAAAAAACATACAATATCTGTATATTGGTTATGTGGATCCTCAGATTGAATGTGGGTCTAACAATCGGTAAAAGGTATACCCTTTTTTTGTCGTCAACGAAGGGGACTATTAAAGATCATACTTCTCAGGCCCTCCACCACGGGTGCTCCAACCCAAAACAGTTCACCGCTTTTGGCTGGAGGCTCGTACCTTGCTACCTTCCTTTCTCTGTGTCTACTGGCGACCA
>NC_052357.1:40039913-40041094 GCF_009727055.1 Benincasa hispida
CGTAGCTCGCCTTCGTCAACAGCTTGTAAGCTTTGGGACCTCGACCGGGATCCACCCGCTTTCTTTGTCAGCAAGTTCTCTGCAAGCAGTCTCGCCAGAATTCTCGCTCTTTAGGTAAAATTTTGCATCTGCGAAGTGAGACTCGGCTTCAGAAAACGGATTAGAATCTGCTTCGACCTTCTTAATCCCGTCTTGGTAAAACTTGAAACACTGATGAATCCAAGGGCGTCCCAATAGCAGTTTGTAGGTGGTCTTTGAGTCTATCACATGAAACAGCGCGTCGACCTTCAGATCGCCAATGAGGAGCTCCAAGCATATCATGCCTATCGCCCTTTGGCTGCCTTGATTGAAACCCTGAATTACTAATTTGCTGTTTGATAGCTCTTCCATGAATATGCCCAACTGTTTCATAATCGTCGTAGGCATTATATTGATGGCGAATCTATTATCAATGAGGATTCGACCCACTCTTTGTTCTTGGATGTATCCAGAGACGTACAAAGGCCTATTATGCAGTTTGGATCCCAGTAGCAGATCTTCGTCTGAGAAGCCTATGGATGCGCACCACGAGGCATAAGCACGTGCTACACAGGTCGATGTACTAGAGGCATTGGATTCTAACAGCGCTTCAATAAGGTCGTCTTAGCTTCTTACGAGAGTGAAAGCGGTTCGTCTATGTTGAATAGTGACGAACCCTTTGGTTCTCCTATTGACTTTAATGAGCCTGGAATGGTATCTTCTTCCTCTCTGATACTGACCGCACGAGATGCGGCAACCTCTGGTATCTCCTCTGAACTCCAATTGCAGAAGTTCTTTAGGAGGAAATCTGCTAAGGTCATCTGTGTCAACAGCCTTGGGCCTTCGAGCCTTTTTTTCTACCCTTCCCTTTTTGTGCTTTGCTCCTCTCTTGTAGCTTCCATGAGAGCATAACTCTTTATGGGTAAAGTTTAGTCTTTTCTTCTCACGGCGTGCCACAAGGATCCAACATTCGTTATCATCCTCGTCAGTGCGCTCTCCTCCGTTTTGAGGATATGTAGTTTGGACCTCCTACTGAAATTGCACCACCACAGGTTCGAAGGTCCCAAACTAGACCGAACTCTCTCTTTCTTCATAAAATATGATTGGTGTCGCCACGCTTTGAGTTACCATCACCGCAACATGATTCGTTTGGACCAACTCAT
>NC_052357.1:40042714-40182195 GCF_009727055.1 Benincasa hispida
TTGAGCGGTCGCGGGTGACAGATCCCCTGTACGAGCCGTTTGTGGAAGAAGCTTTGGATGTCATCTTCTTAGGTGCCATTTGGCTTGTTTGGATGGTGAGAGAGAGATGAGAGGTAGAGAGGTCCCACTGGTCGTGCCAATTTGTTTGCACGAGGTTTTCAGAGAAACGTGTTTCATGGAGTTGAACTTGAGTTTGTATTGATGTTAAAGTTGATTTGATGCGATGTGGTTCGATCTCTAGTACTTGATCCTTTGAATCTCTCTTGGTTGGGTGAATGTGCTTGACTTGAAGAAGAAAATTGTCGAACATTCTTGAAGTAGAAGTCTTAGAAGCTTGAAGTAGAAGTCTTGAAAGCTTGGAGTAGAAGTCTTGGAAGAGTCTTTGTGTCTTCAAGGGTCCTTTGGATGTAGAAAAAAAATGCTTCCCCTACAAATGATGAGAACTTCTCTATTTATAGAGTTCTCAGGCGGGCTCCGTGGGCTTGGCCCCTAGGCCCAATTAGTTGGTTTTGGGCCTGATATGAAATTTGGGTCCAATTCAACTTTTTTTTGTAGTTTAAACTTTAAACCCAAATAATAATATCAAATTGGGCCAATTACGTCATCGAAACTTGTCTTCAATTCAATTCGGGACATGTGTCAACTTCTAATTGGACCCAAATTTAATGATTTAGAAATCGTTATTAATTTAGCAAACAACGTGGTGACTTGTGATTGGTCTAAAATTTTATCCTTCAACAAAGGTGTCTAATAAAATTTTATTAGTTTTTTTTTTTTTTTGTTGAAGTGGACTCACTTTTATCCCTCTCCCGTCTCTCCCTCTCATTTTTTTTTTCATAGGATCATTTAAAACTATTTTTTTAATTTAAAAATTTATAAATCAAAATGTTAAGAGAGAAAAAATTAAAGAGAGATCGAACAAAAAAAAGTAAGAGAGAAGATAGTCAGGAGATGGAAAAGTCTAGAGAAAAAGTTAGTGGAGACAAAAAGTTTAGAAAAATAAATGGTATAAAGAAGAATAAAAAGAATAATTATTAAATAGAATAATACAATAATATACTATAACATATAAAAAATATAAAAATATCAATGACACTAAATAATTGTCCATCTCTAGCAATGATGTCGAAAACTTTTTGCGCGGTTTTTCAACATGCAACACTCTAAATATACAATGTCAAGTTTTAATATAGTATATTGAATGGCTTGGGTTTTTAGTTGACTAAATACCACTGTCACTAACACCTTATTTTATCTAGAGAATCTAAAATGGAGTGGCTTATTTCAAACGAATCCTATTCTATGTAAAGATAAATTAGAGGGAGCATTTTAGATAGTGATTTTTTCGATTGACAAACAAATTTGGTTAATTAAGCCTACTAAATATTAAGATGCAACATTTATAAGTCAATTAAGTATTAACGTTACTAATTGACTCTATCTGACGATAACTATTTAGGTCTCACTTGATAATTGTTTTGTTTTTTGTTTTTTGTTTTTGAAATTTAAGCTTATTTCCTCTCCATTTCTTTCAATGATTGCATCTTTTTAAGTATATTGGTTAAAATCTTAGTTAAATTTCAAAAATAAAAATAATTTTTTAAAAGTTATACTTTTTTAATTTTCAAAATCTAACTTGGTTTTTTAAACTATTGGTAAAAAGTAGACAACAAAGAAAAAAATTTGGAGGTAAAAATAGTGTCTATAAATTTAATTTTTAAAAACAAAAACAAAAAATCAAATAGTTACCGAACCAAATCTTAGCTTTTTGTCTTTTTCATTTCATTGGTTTCTTTCTTTCATCATCTACTTCTAAAAGTGTTTCCAAAATTTAAACAATAAATTGAAATTCCTGATAAAATCCAAACATGAATTTGCTAAGAATTTGCATATTTTTCAAATGTGAGTACCATTAATAAACATGTAAATTAGAGAAAACAAGCTCAACTTTTAAAAATGTAACAAAAAAAAATGAAATTGTTATCAATGACACTTAGCATAATTTGTGCTGGTATTATAAACACAATCAATGGTTTATACAAATGTTTTGGTATTATAATTTGTGTTGGTATTATAAACATAATCAATGGTGATAACCTGGTGAAGCACGATCAGGAATCAAACTTATTCAAATATTTAATATTGCTCCCGGTGAAGCTGGTCGGATAATTTGAACTCATTTGCTTCTTACCCGATGAAGTCCGACTGGGTAATTTGAACTTATTTTCTTCCTACCCAGTGAAGCCCGACCGTGTAATTTGAACTCATTTGCTTCCTACACAGTGAATATCCGGTGAAGCCCGGCTGGGTATTAAAAAAAATCCTATTTTTTAATTTTTTTTTTATAAATTTATAAATAAATATCAAATGCAGGGCATTATTAAAAAAAAGAAAAAGAAATAATCAACAAAGCAAATATAAATCAAACTCCAAAAATTTATAAATAAATATCAAATGCATGACATTGTCAATTTTCCCAAAAATTAGTAAACTATTGAGAATACATACAAAAATGAAATACATACCCTTTTAAGACGGAGTGTACAAAATTACAGTTTCGTGAAATACGAGTTTTGGACTTGACGAAGAGAACTTTTTGTGGGGTTATAAAAAAAATCAAATTTGATGGAAAATTTTTGTGAGAATAAATTTTTGTTAATGGTTTTTGGATAAATTAATTCTAGGTGGAGAATGTGAATTAATTTGATGGATTGGTGGTTGAAATTGAAAGTGAAAATTTAATAAGGGGCATAAGAGTAATTATACAACTAACAAATTTGATGAAGAATTTTTTGCGTGAATAATTTTTTGTTAATGGTTTTTAGATAAATTAATTTTAGGTGGAGAATGTGAATTAATTTGGTAGGTTGGTGGTAAGGGCATAAGAGTAATTATACAACCATACTTACATCATTTTCAAAAGATAGGTTAAAAAAACAAAATAGAAATTCTAATGAGTCATTTTGCCCAATTTTCCATGAGTGATCCAAGTTAAATACCCTTTTGGTTTCTAGATTTAGAGTCTAACTTCTATTTTGGTCTCTAGATTTTAAAATTTATAATTTTATTCTCAAGTTTTGAATTTAATTTTCATTTTGGTCCATAGATTTAAGTATTTTACACTTTCTCTTTGAATTTTTACTATTGCTTACTTCTAGTCTATGGTGTTAACTTTGAGTTAATTAATTTCAGTATCTATGATAAATTTTTTTTTTATAGGTATTTGAAAAATTAGTGAAAATTAATTAATTATAATTACTTTAAACTATTTAATAGATATTAACACATGTATATAATGAAAAATAAAAGGAAAGAATGTAAATTTTAAAACTTAAGGACTAATAGAAACAAAATTTAAAACTTAAAGACTTAAAACATAATATTTTGAAACTTAAATACAAAATCAAAATTAAACTCAAAACTCAAGGTTAAAAATGTAAAATAAAAAGAAAAATACCTTTTTGTTCCTAAGTTTTGAAGAATAGATATGTTTAGCCCCTCATATTTTAAATTGGCTAATTTAGTTTCTGAATTTTCATGAATGATTTTAAAAGGTCCCTTTATTACAAAAAATCAACTAGATGATTAGGTGGCAAAATAATGAGGAAAAAACTATTTTAAAAAAAAATATTTCTACAATATCTCAACTTTCTCTCTCATTTTCTTCTCTTAATCTCCCAAAATGCAAAAGAGAGAGATGATTTTAATTAGAAGTCCATTATCGATTATCCTATCTTACTGATTTTAATTGTTTGTGGACCCATTTTCGAAACGTGTTTCGTATCTCACCATCATTTTCCTTCCGTGTATAGTATATCATCTCAGTGCTCGAACATACGTGTATTGTTTTTCTTCTTTTCTTCTTTCTTGGTTAAGATACATAATAACAAATTCAAGATAAATGGTATAAATTTTAAAACAAATTGAAATATTTTCCCAAGTTTTATGAAAATATAGTCTTTCTCCAACTAATCTTGTCACTTCGCTATGTAGTCAACTTTTTGTTCAAATTTACTGACTTTTTTTTTTAAACAATGGATCTTATAAATCCATTTTTGAAAATTAAGAATTAAATTTACCAATTTAAAACATGAATGATTAAATGCATTTAATCTTCAAAATTCAAGAACTAAAAAATTATTTTTTCCAAAAATAAAAACATGTGTAAAGAGGAAAAAAAAATTTCGTATTCCAACTCTTGTTCATGCAAAAAATCCATAAAATGAAATTGATAATAAATTTAAAATGTATTTTTGGTCTTTGATATTTGAATTTAGTGTTTATTTGATTTATAAGGTTTCAAAAGAAACCGTTTAGTCCAAATTTAAAAATAATTCTAAATGATCTGTTAGTTAATTCTAACTAATAGTTAATTAAGAAAAAATGACGTGGGATGTTAAGCTGTTGAATTCTAAATGAGGTGGGATTTTTTATTAATTGTATATAATTTTATAATTATTTGGATTTTCTTATTTCTTTTTTGTTTTTCCTTCTCTCTTTCTTCTTCTCCCGCCCTTCTTCTCTCTCTCCCCTGCATCTCTCTAAAAATGTGCTATTCAACCTCCATTTTGAAATCTCAAGGAAACAAAGCTCATTCTTTTTATTTGTAAAAATGTTAAACATTTGAACGACAAGTTCGTGGCAAAGCAAAGTTTTTAAGGGCAATTTTGCTGCAAAACAAATGAATCTCTGTTTTCTGCCGCCATTGATAGTCTCTGAGCAAGTTCTCTAACCTCTTCGTTTCATTTTTGTTCGAGTCTGAAACACACAACCTAAAAATAAAGATTACAAGCCATTCAAAAACCCATTGCGGCCAAAGGAACCTTTCGTCCCACAAATTCGCATGAGGTCCATAAGTGAGTAATTAAGTTCCAAATAGAATCAGAGGAGGAGAATTAGAGGGAGAAGAATGAAGGGGTTGAAAAGTAGAGCATTTTGGAGTTGGAATTTGAGGAGCCAAAATTGATGGATTTAAGATTTGTCTTCATAGAAGAGAATAAAGGTTTATGTGGTAAAATTTAAAGGCACCACCTTTGAAAGCTTGGACGGCCATGGAGGAAGAACTCGGGTTCAAAGGAATGGAGGGAAGAGAGAGACCGAAAACAAGTAAAAAGAGATGTAAAGAGTAAAATCCACCTCAGCTAAACGAATTAATATAAAATTAATACAAAAATTACCAACTCATTTGAAATGTGTCAACTCAACATGTCACGTCACTTTTTCATTAATCAACTAATGATTAAGTTAACTTCGAGACTATTTAAAATCATTTTCTAAATTTTAGAAACTAAAATATGTCTTTAAGCAAGTCATCCAATATAAAGGCTATAGTGAGTACACGTGTAACAACCTAATAGATAGAGAAAAATAGGAAATAAATCAATAACGAAAAGGAGGAAAAGCTCATAATATAATCTATAATTAAGCCAATAATACAAGCCCAAAGATTCTTTCATCCCCCTTAAACGAAGCTGAGGACTACACGGTGAGCTTGCTTCTGAGACAATAGAACTGAGAAGAAGATAAAGTTTTAGTCATAATATCGACAATTTGATCCTCCGACGAAACAAACCTTACTAACAACTGCTTACTCAAGACTCGTTCGTGAATGAAATGGAGATCAATTTCTATGTGTTTGGTCAGTTGATGAAGTATAGGGTTTGTTGCCAAGTAGGTGGCACTAATGTTGTCACACAACAATAGAGGCACTGACGAAGAAGAGAAACCAGTATCCCTCAACAAACTCAGCTGCAACATTAGACATGCCTCTATACTTTGACTCGGCAATGCAATGAGAAACAACTTTCTGTTTAGAAGAAGACCATGAAACTAGATTGTTACCCAAATAAATACAATAACCACTTGTACCCCATCTATCATTAGGAAAGTTGGCCCAATCGGCATCAATATAGCACGTTAAAGAAATATGGTGAGACTTAGTAAACTTAAGGCCTAGTGAAGAAGTTGTTTTTAAGTAGCGATGAATGCGTTTAACAACATTCCAATGAGCAATGATTGGAGCATGAAAAAATTGGCAAACTTTGTTGACAAATAAGCTCAAACCAGGACTGTGTTAAAGTGCAATACTGAACATCACCAACAATGCTCCTATAAGTTGTTGTATCATCAAGCAAAAGACCATCAGTAAGGGATAAAATGGTACCAGTAGCCATTGGAGTTTCCATTGATTTACACGAAGGCATGTCAGCCCTTTGAAGCAAATCAAAGATATATTTTTACTAAGACAGATGTAAACAACCAGCAGAATGTTTAACCTCAATGCCTAGAAAATAGAACAAGTCACCCAAATCCTTTAAAGCAAATAAATCATTAAGAGAGCATATGAACTTCTGAATACGATCCAAGCAATTTTCCACAACGAGAATATCATCCATACATATCAAAATAAAACTATAGCTGAATGTTGACGATACACAATCATAGAACTGTCAGATTTTGATGCCACAACTGTCATTAAAGCAAACAATTACTTAATTTAAGAAACCACTCATGAGGACTCTATTTCAAACCATATAATGTCTTTTTAATCTTGCAACCATGTGAAGGATGGGTTAGATCAACAAAACTAGAAGATTGTGCCATATATACATCCTCATGAAGCTCATCATCTAAGAAGGCATTATGTACATCCAATTGCTTAATATGCCAATAGAAATGGAGAAGAAGACTTAGAATGATCCGTATGGTAGCTGGCTTAACAACCAAACTAAACGTCTCAAAATAATCAATGCCATAAGATTGATCCTAGTCGTGAGCAACTAGATGACCTTATACCTCTCAATGTCTCCATTTGGTTTAAGTTTAATCTTATACACCCATTTACAACTAATAACTTTATGATGCAGTTAAGAAGAAACAAGAATCCAAGTATTATTCTAAACCAAAGCTTGATACTCCCTAGCCATAATCTCTTTCAATTCAACACATTTTATAGCCTCATGAAAAGATGTTGGTTCCATAGGTAATGAAGGTAAAAGGCTAGATTGAGCAGTCGACTTTTTGTTTGAAGATGACATCTTTTGATCTTGTGATCATAGAATGGAAATTGTTAGATGATGGTGGTAAAAAAGTAGACAGAGGCAAATTTTGAATGGGAGATGAGGGAGAGGAAAGATGAGGAGGAAGAGAAATTGAAACATCAGAAGAGGAAATAAATGGAATAGAAGTGGGAGTGTTTGAGGATAAATTGGTGTTGGTTGGTAGGGAAGAGGGGTGAATAGAAGGTAAGATGTTAGAGGAAGGAGAGTAAGAGAGTAGAGCGGAATTTGATGTAGATAGGAGGGAAAGAGCAACCTTCGTTGGTGATAAAGAGGAAAAACCAGGAGGCTTCAAGGGTGTTGAAGTAAAAGCAGGGGAATTGGTAGGCAAAGAATTAGAAACGGAAGTATTGGACAATGGGGAAGCAGGAGGCAAGTGAAAGGGAGTGGGAGTATAAACAGAGTGATATAAATGATAACGTTTGATTTTTCCAAAATGAAAAGAGGACCGAGAGTAAGGGAATATACCTTCATTAAATACTACATGTCTAGAAACATACAACCGACTAGAAGAGGAATCAAGGCATAAGTAACCCTTGTGATTAGTGCTATAACTCATAAAGATGCATTCAGTAGAATGAAAAAGAAGTTTGTGAGAATTTAAGAATGAAGGAATGGAAAACAAACATAGCCAAAAGACCGAAGTATAGAATAGTCCCGTAAACAACCATAAATTTTTTGATAAGGAGAAAAGTTAGAAAGAACAGGAGTTGGAAGTCGGTTGATAAGATAAACAATAGATTGAAAAGCATAGCTCCAAAAATTAAGAGGAATATTGGAGTGGGCAAAAAGGGATAAGCCTGTTTCAACGATATGATGATGTTTATGTTCCACCCAATCATTTTGTTGAGGAGTATGAAGACAAGAGACACGATAGATAATGCCATGAGAATGTAAAAGAGAGGAAATACTTTGAAATTCACCACCCCAATCTGTTTGAAAGCTTTTATTTTAGTATCGAATTGTGTTTCTACAAGCTTTTTAAAATTTAAAAAACAAGGAAGAACTTCATCTTTATATTTTAGAAAATAAAACCAAGAGAAACGAGTATAGTCATCTACAAATAAGATAAAAATTTGAGCTCCATTTATTGAAATTTGAGGGGAAGGACTGAAGGAAATATAACACGAGGATCTCCATGAGCAGCGGAAGGGATTGTTCTAAATTCTATTCAGATTGAACACAAACAATTACAGTCTTAAATGAAAACTAATAGGTCATGCGAATTCAAAAATTGCAGCATGCTATAAGAGTATCAAGGGATAAAGTATGCGTACCTTTGAAGAACCATTCTTCAAGAATCCATTGATAGTCTTCAATGCGTCTACAATAACACTCGAACGCAAAGAACAACACACAACATGTACACGAACACAACGATCGTCTGAATAAGCCTCGACTCCAATCGAGTCCAACTCGATCCATGAATGAGTAAGAACACAACTACAAGTGTTATCTTGGTATTCTCGGTGTGAGAATTCAGGAGTTATAGGCTCTGTATGATCTTGGCTTGAGGAAGATAGGAGGTATGCGATCGAGTAAGTGGGAGATATGACACTGTCTATCGCATAGACGATGTACTCAATCGTTTAGTAAATGAAACCTATCACATAGACTTTACCACTCGATCGTGTAGTAACGATCAGCTGAATGACTATCGTATAGTCAACTCTAAACGATCGTTTAGTTTCTCAACGGCTATCGCTTAGTAAAACAATTTTCCTTGACATCCCTTTTTCCGTGAGTACTTTCCGAATGAAGCAACTTCTAAATTTGGAAAACCATTTTTTTTTTATCTCACAGTAACCAAAAAACTTCCAATAACTCCCATTCAATCGGTTATTAGAGAAAAAGAAATTAATTATCATATAATTAAATATTATAGATAAATATGATAACCAGCTTATCATATTATATTTATAACCTATAGCTTTAATATTTCATCATATGAAACATATAATCATAGTTCTCTTTCTATTTTATGGTACTTAATATAAATCACTCTAATGAATGTATCTAATACATCACACCAATTATATCACATATAGTTGAATTTTCTCTTGTTAATTTGAACACTTCAAATCAACCCCAAAATCTGATTCTCAACTTGAACCCGGGACCTTATGGACCTGTAGCTTGAAGCTCCAACGGTACGTGAATAACTGACTAAAATCTTTAGTCACGAGATCCACCATCCGTTAACGTTCGGACACTCCACTAAAGATCTATAGCTGCACTTTTCTCACTATAGATATATTTCTGTGTCCATATAACCAATCAACAATGCGATAACCCTTCACAAATCGCTCGTAAGTACAAATGGGCCAATTTATCGTTTTGCCCCTATAGTTACATCTGTCTCCTTAAGTACCACTGATTTCTCTAATGAACAATAAGTCATAGTCCTACTATGACTGAGTTCTCTCTTCCAAAGAGAGGGTGTGATCACTATGTTCAAGACCTAGAATCAGCCCTGAAGGAGCAATTTATCTACTTACCCCTGCTTCGGGGAAGGAGTGAATTCCGTCTTGTGTAACTGAGTTCCCAACTCCCCAATCAGACAAATTTCCAAAAAGGTAGGCTTGCTGAATTGGTAATCTAGCCACTCTTACCCATATTAATCAAAGAACTGCCTCCATAGGCAGGAGCTCCCAAAACACTAAGGATTGAGGTCATGTCACCTATGGTCATTTTAGTGAAATGGTAGGCTTGCTGAGTTGGTAATCTAGCCACTCTCACCCATATTAATCAAAGAACTGCCTCCATAGGCAGGAGCTCCCAAAACACTAAGGATTGAGGTCATGTCACCTATGGTCATTTTAGTGAAATGTAAGTCTCAATTATCAACGACGTTATATAAAGAGACTAATAATCTCGTGGTTAGATCTTATACAAACTCTTTGTATAGGACACCTTCACTTGCATGTCTCCGCATGAATGGTCAGGATCAGACCATTTGTAGTACGTTACAACACTTGCAACTATCTACAAAGCGGGCCGTATCCGTAGTGTCACCAGGATAAGGTATCCCTTCTTTATCCTTATACTACAGAACATTTAGATTATTACTTAAGGCATGACCCGCTTGTATGTCTCACATACATGCTTAAGCTTACATTAAATAACCACGGATCTTAGTTTATTGGATATGGGTAAATGAAAATAAAATAACTCTTTTTTTATTAATAACAATGTGCGTACAAAAGGTTTACGAACTACGAGACTCTGGGAGAATTAGGATACCAATCCTAACAACCCATACATCAGAATGAACAAGTTGAAACGATGTAGTAGTTTCAATGATAACATTGAAGAAAGGTAGATGATGGCTCTTAGCAACATGACAGACATTACAAAAAGTATGTATACCAAAAGAAGGTAAATGACCTTGAGACAAAACAAGACTTAAAATGGGAGCTAGAGGATGTCCCAACCGAAGATACCAAGTTGGAGAATTATTAATCGTGGAGATGAAGGCAGCAGTCTTGAAGTTGGAGGAAGAAGGGAACGAATGGACAGTTGTATGTAACTTATACAAACCATCTTCAAGTTTTCCTCAAAGAAGAATCGTCTTGGACTTGAGATCCTTGACAAGGAAGAAGGAAGCATAAAATTCAACAAAAGCTTTACTATCATTACAAAGTCGAGCAATACTAATAAGGCGTTTGGTAATAGTAGGAGTGTGAAGAACTTGCTGAAGATAAACGAGTTTATTAAAAGAAGAAAGATAAACATGACTAATGAAAGAAATAAAAATTTGCTTACCATACCAAACGTTACTTGTTCACCACCTTAATAAGGCACATGATTAAAGAAATTGGAGGCATCAGGAGATAAATGATGAATAGCTCCAGAATTCATAAACCAACCTTCATCCAGATGCTGAAAATTAAAAGATTGAATAGAAGAGATGTCAGTTAAAGGGGCAGAGTAAGAGGGCTGGACAAAGGAGACATGGGCTTGGGGGTTGGTGTGTTGATGAGCAATGGTAGCAAGTTGATAACAATTTGGTGCAATGTGACCAAACTTGTTGCAGAGTTGACATTGAGATTTGGAGAAGGGTGGTTTTGATTTTTGGTTAAAAATGGGACGACTAAGAACATTAGTTGGTGGAGAAAGAGACGGATGAGAAAAAATAGGGGAGGTCATAACTAAGGAAGGTTGATTTGAAAAAGGGCATGAGGCATTGCACTTACTATTGTGTTGAAAGGAAAAGCGGCTGAGGTTAACTTGAGCAATATTCAACTAATCAACTGTATTTTGTTTTCCCATTCGAGCCTTATAAGCTAATAATAAACTTCTCACACCTTTAATCGAAGGATTATCAGAACAATTTTGTATAGACATAAACAAACACATTATATTCACTGTCTAAGCCATCTAATACGGTGCAAGGTGATCATGATAAGAGATCGGCTCGCCAACAACACTAAATTTATCAGCAACCTTCTTAATTTGAGACAAATATTGATTATTAGACAAGTCATCTTTCCTAATTTGTTGTAACTGGGCCTTTAAACTCATTATACGAGCAATAATTTTAGAATCTTATTTACACAAAGAATTCCATATATAAGTAACAAAGTCTAAACTAACGATCTCACCCATCTTTTCTTTACATAAGGAATAATATATCCAACATATAAGAAAACTATTGTACTTTTCCCATGCTAGAAAATCTAGATTTAGTTGCATATTATTAACATCCAGGAACTTAAGAGGTGAAGGAATTGTAACATTCAAAACACTTCAAGACCGTTGGTGTGGACCGCATTCAGCAACTGTTTCTTCCAGAGCAAGAAGTTGATATCATTTAGCTTAATGATAAGAGGCTGAGGTAAGAATACTTTGGTTGTCCAATAATATTTTGGACCTTGGGTGCATCCCAAGATAATGTATCAATGTTTGTGCATTTCACTCTCACTGCACACAAACTTATCTTTCTCACTAAGAATTTTCATCTTGTGGAATTCTCCTTTGCCAATTTTCATGTTTTTAAACTCCAAAAGACTTCCGTTTCTTCAAATTTGTCCAACTTTGATCTCATCCACTAGCTTCTCATTCGATGTGGATAGTCCAAATCGAACCTACACTGATGTTTTATCTTCTAAGAGATCTTCGCCTGTCCGGACGAAGAAGCAGCAGAGGTCTTGGACGAGCGGCTCAGCCTCAACCAAACAGGATTAGGTGGCATTTTGAATCTCAACTAGAATTCATACATTTTTTCGGTCATAGTCCCAATCGGGAAGGAAGACACACAATCTTCCCATTTAAGATGGAACAGGAAGATAAATGGTCTTCCTTCCTGGGTGCCGATCCCAGTTATCAAGAAAGTAGGCTGAGAAGGAGTGGCCCTTCCCAGGCAATGTTCCAAGTACAATAGTCAATAGTCCTTACATTCATTTATTTTTGTGGCCATTCTGTTAATGTTATTTAATTCATTAGTTTTCTTTGCTCATCTAAATTCTTTGATTCTTTGTACAGACTACACGATCGTTTAGGAAAGTGGTATACGATCGTTTAGAGAACGCACAAACTAGATGATCGTTTAGACGAATGAGATTCTATCGTATAGGCTGACATGCCCGCAAGTGGCCAGACCGAGCGTTAAGTTGTGTGGGGAGTGCGCAATGCGTTGTGTAGGCATGTGTTGAAGGCTTAGACACGTTGAAGATAGTGCACGCGCAAGGATTGATTGATGCAAGCCACCTTAGTGAGCAAATTGGAGAGACAGTCTGAAAAGCTCCCATTTCAACCAGAATCGAACCCTAAAGAGAATTGACACCAACACAGTGGCCACTCTGTCAGCACAAGTAGCTATGTTGACTAACATGTTGAAAAATCTAACGATGAGTAATGTAGCACAAATGCAGAGTGTGCAGTAGGTAGACACATTCACACAATCCATGGTTAGCTGTATGGGTTGTGCACTCCAGGCTTTAGTCGAGTGACCCAGTAGTTAATGAATGATGGTTAATTAAGTTAAAGAGTTCAGCTGATTAATCTTTGATCGTTGGAGGTCTAGCAAAATCTCGCTCTTGTCGCAATCGTCTAACAAAATCTCGCTCTTGTCACAATCATCTAGCAAAATCTTGCTCTCGTTGCAATAATCTAGCAAAATCTCGCTCTCGTTGAAATCACGAACTGTCTGTTCCTCGAACGGAAACCTCAAGATAGACTTATAATTATGATTCTAGTCACTGGGCTTCAAAAGCTCATGTTTTATTTTCATGTTTTCCTTGCAGGTAGAAGAAGAGTCCAGGTTGCAGGGAGTGGTCAAGGTCTGCCACAAGATAGAATTATTACTAGAATAAAAGTTTGTAGTCCCATCCTTTGAAGAAATTAGAGTGCTCAAAGCAAGCCTATGCTTTGTATACATTAGCATGTGATAACATCATAGGAATTCGATCCTATTTTGTTGGCCTTCGGGATCGGAGTAATGGCGCCCAACGTCATTGTCTAGCACTATATTATTCTTTCATTTCATTCCAAATATCAGGAAAGCAAGGAAGACACCAATGGCCACAATCTTAGATAGAAGGATTGTCACCCCAATTTCCCACATGGGCATCACTTGTGTAAGATCCTATTGGAGTTAAATGCATCACTTTCACTGGAACTCTCTTCATCTTCTTCTTCAAACCTCCATTATTATGTCTGATTTTTCATTCTTGTCTCCATTTTGTTTCTTTTAATGGTTGTTGACTCACATCACATTGATTAGGACCTCTGCACCTAAACATTCATAAAAATTGTTACTCAAAATATTTGAGCATGTAATTGAGTAGGTAAGACACATATTGCTTCCTTATAAAACAAAATTTCTATAGTTTGGTTGGATGAAAGCTATAGGTTAAGATGAAAATGTTTTAATTTCTTTTGATACTATACCTTTTTAGTATTCTTAATTCATGAATGATGTGATTTCACATATTAATTTTCATATATTTATGAAGCTTTTGTAATTAGTTAGATTGATGTAGATGTGAATAGAACTGTAAATAGAGAGGAAAAGAGCACCTCCAATGAATACACTTAGTTCGAAAGAAAATAATAGTTTTATTGGGATTGATATTAGCTTCGACCCAATCAACCCAAGTATTTAATGCCATCTTGTACCCATCAATCACAGGCATTCCAAGTTCGAGTGAGTCCCCTATTTGGAGGAAGCACCTCTTGTTTATTCATAAGAACATCAGGTTCAATCACAAAATTACTTCTAATAATCATCGGGTTATAATTTTAAAATTTGAAAATCAAGCTTTTAAACTCTTTTTTAACGATTATTTTTATGTTATGTTGTTATTAAACAGTATATTTAAAAGACCAAGCTAAATTTTTTGTAAACAAATAGTACTTTTTTTTTAAGTGGTTTCAATCCTCACATGCTCTACTGTGTTGTTTAATTTAAAAAACAATGCAATTTAACTAGTGCGCACGCAAATTCTCTTTGACCAACACAAGAATGTATATTTAATTTTAGATTAAAAATCACTTTTTGTCCCTAAACTTTCATATAAGTAATAATTTAGTCTATGAACTTTAATTTGTAACAATTTAGTCCTTATACTTTCAATTTTGTAACAATTTAGTTATTGAATTTTACTATGTAACAATCAAATTTGTAACGATTTAGTCTTTATTATAGAAATTAATGTTAAGGTTTAATGAGGTTTCATACATAAATAAACTGTTTAACTAATTAGAAACTTAATATTTTTACAAAATATACCGTTTATATTATAAAGTATTAAAAATGAATTTTGATAATTTGTTTTTTTTTCTTACATTAGGACTTAAATTATTACACTGATCAGAATCAATCAACTGATCACTAATATCATCCACGTGGTCCAATCGAACAACCATCCTAACGTTGTTGGGTGCACCCGCAGGCACCTTATAACTCTTATTCATAAAAAACAGAGACCTATAGAAATCTACAGTGATATTATGATCTCTAAACCTCATTCCCAAATGCCTAATTGT
This sequence comes from Benincasa hispida, assembly GCF_009727055.1. Classification (NCBI taxonomy): domain Eukaryota; kingdom Viridiplantae; phylum Streptophyta; class Magnoliopsida; order Cucurbitales; family Cucurbitaceae; genus Benincasa; species Benincasa hispida. Next base: position 40,057,762 of record NC_052357.1, read on the forward strand.
CTTCGTTATCTCACTCCCATCGATCTCCTATACGCTTTCCTTCCTTTTCACTCCTCCATCAACATGCAAATCCACGACTCCCATTACGTTCGACTCTGCAAGTCTCCGACGAACACCACCCGCTTCCCTCGCAACATCTCTAGCGCTTCTTCAGCATCGAACCTCGGGATCTCGCACTCCTTCGACTTCCACTGCCATCTCAAGTAATCCTTGTCCTTCCTCCCATTTTCAAAGCAGTTGAAATCTCTCTCTGCAAGCGGACATACCGATGAGTTGTACATTGGGTACGTGGAGTTGTCTTCCACCCACCGCCCGGCGAACACATTGCAATCAACGGATTCGGTGGTTCTACTGAATCCTATGCTTTTGGATGTTGCGATGAAGTTGTAGATTTGAAGGATTTTATCGATGTTTGGGAAGAGGAGTGTGTAGGTGCAAGCAATGGCAATGAGCAATGTGAGTAGGCAGGGGATTATCTAAACTTGATTCAAACATGATCGGAGGTTTGTCCTTGGTTTGCCATTGTTATAATTTTTACGTACCATTATTCTTTAATTTCTTTACTATGATATCTGATTTCATTTTTGCAATGTAGAAAGAAACGTAATTTAAAGAGGGTTTAAGAAACTTACGATTTGTCGTTACATTTTGGTTTTAACTCCTAATTGAATAGGAGTTTCGTTTATTATTTATTTGGGGTATTAAGAGTCATTTTGGATTGACTTAACAAAAAATGTTTTTTTCAAAGAATTCAATTTTATTTAAACAATTTTTCATAAAAATCGATTAAAATACACTTGAAAAACTATTTTGAGTTGTTATAAAAAAAATACAATTTCTTTGAAAACAACTTATTTTTTTAAATTATAAATTTGAAAATGTATTCCAAACATACTATAAATTTCAAGAGTTTTGCATTTTGATTTTAGGTTAAAAAACACTCTTTCTCTCTAAATTTTCATGAAAGTAATAATTTATTTATTAAACTTTAGTATATAATAATTTAATTCTTATACTTTTAAAATTTGTTATAGTTTAGTCTCTAATGTAAATAAATCTTCAAAATTAGTTATTAATTTTTGTTATTTTATAATATAGACTTTGTGTTTTGTAAAAATGTTGAGTCTTTAATTAGTTTATCGGGTTATTTAAGCATAAATAAACCGATAAATTAATTAAATCTTAACAAATCTAATAGGCAAGAAATCAAGGTTAATTAAAAATCATCCAAACTAATATGCCAAAAATTTCATTAAACTTTAACAATAATTTCTATGATAGGAACTAAATCATTACAAGTTTTAAAATGTGCAGGGACTAAACTGTTACATAATAAAGTTTAGGACTAGATTGTTATAAAATTGAAAGTATAGAGACTAAATTATTACAAACCAAAGTTTAAGGACTAAATTGTTACTTCTATGAAAGTTTAAGGATTAAAACCGATTTTTAATCTTTGATTTTACTTGTAATTGTTTGTATAAGGATATTAAGTTTTAGTGAAACATATATGTAAGAGAAGTTTAAGGTTTAATTAAATTAGTTGCGTAACATTGTGGTCTTTTGAACACACTTACTATACACTTACTTGTGAAGTCTTAGTGAATGTATGTTCTTTTCTCATCTTAGTTTATCATTTTTCATATTTACTATCTAATTTACTTTAAAGTTGGGAGTTTATAATTTTTAAGTCGCAGAGGTTTAAGAAATATAGTATTAAAGAACTAATGACACATTTTTGTGCTTGGGATAGACGCTCCCTTCAGAATTCCAATTAACCCTCGTTAGTATTGGGTAAGGTGTGATTGTGGATAATTAATACAAATCATCATAAAGGGTCATCCTTCATTATTAAAAAAAAAGCAAACAACATTAACCTTTCAAAATTTAGGTCATTCATACAAAAATTCCAACTAATACTATATGTACATCCGTTGAAAAATAATCCATCAAAAAAGTGGACTCCAGTTAATTATTTTGTTTGTTGTTTATTTACTTTATGTAATGGTAATGAAATGTGAGGTCCACCTTGAAATTTGTAATTAAATCGTGTAATCTAATTGAGAAATAAAAAGCGTTCAATCTGGTTGCGATTGAAAATTATGTAGGACCCACTATTTTTACCGTTACCATTACAAATATTGTTACTGCATTAACATGAAAATTATGAATTTGGCACATTTATTGTTACCTTTACCGTTATCATTATTGTTATTATTACCCGTGACCTTGGCTTTTTAGAGAATCCCGCTCTTGTGTCGTGGGACTTGTAGCTCGGCAGTCTACCTGATAAAATGTGACAGATTCCTAATTCTAGGTAAACGCGATCAAAAGCAATCAATTGTGTTTGCAACAGACCCATTACGGTTCATCCATCAATGAAATCTCATTCCGATTACACTAATTTTCATTACAATTTAGTGAACGTGCCTAAGTTCAATCTTGTCATTACTTATTAATATCATATTTATATTCTATAAATAAATGGTACTTTTAAGTGGGTTTAATAAACTATATCAAAGATATTCCTGTTGGAATTTGATGCCCTAAATCTCGTAGGGTCTCATAGTTTGTAATTGTAATGTATAAATATTTTATTTATGTAAAAAAAATATGTGATATTTCATTTCAAAATATAAACTAATATCCAAGGTTATCTTTATAGCTTAAACATATATTAGAGAGATACAGGTAGATCATGTTTAAGTGATAGCCTAAATGGTCTATAGTAGATGGATAAGGCTGAATACCTTATCTTGGTGACACTACGAGTATGACCCGCTTTGTAGATGCTACAATTTTTGTAAAGTGCTACAAATGATCTGATCCTCATCATTCATGTGGAGACATGTGAGCGAGGATATTCTATACAAAGAAGTTTGTATAAGACTGGACCACGAAATGTTTAGTCTCATTATATAACGCCATTCATAATATAGACTTTCATTTCACAAAGATGACCATAAGTAACATGACCTGAATCCTGAGTGAATTGTAAACTTCTGCCTATGAAGGCGGTCTTTTGATCTGTATGGGTGAGAATGGCCAGATTGCCGACTCAACAAGCCTACCATTTTCGGGATTTTTCTAATTGGGGAGCTGGGAACATAGCTATACAAGAAGGAATTCACTCCTTCTCCAATGTCAGGGCAAGTAGATAAATTTCTCCTTTAAGGACTGATTTCGGGGCTTGAACAATGTGAGCCACACCCCATTCTGGCCTGAGAGGAGTTTATTCATAGTTGGACTATGATTTATTATTCATTAAAGGGATCAATAGTACTTAAGAAGTTAGATGTAATTACATGGGTAAAACGGCAATTTTGGCCCAACTGTACTTACGAGCAATTTGTGAAGAGTCATCATATTGTTGATTGGTTATATCCAATGGACACATAGATATATCTGTACTGCAAAGAGTGTAGTTGTCGGTTTCTAGTGGAGTGTTCGGCAGTTAATAGATGGTGAATAATTTAATTAAAGAAGTTTAATTAATTATTCATGTACCGTTGGAGTTTCAAGCTATAAGTCCATGCGGTCCCCTCTATAGCTCAACCGGAATTAATGAGAATCATTTTTGGATTGATTAGAATTATTCAAATTAATTGAAGAAATTAATTATATGTGATATAATTAATTTAATCAATTATATATGATATAATTACTATAATGTATATGATACATTGTAATAGAAAGTTTATTTGAGAGGAAATAAATTTTGAATATTATTCAAATATTATTTATATGAATTTGATTCATATAATTGAATTTAATATAAATGAGATTTATATTCAATGCCATTGGTGAGAAAATAGAAACTATAGGTTATATTGTATTTAATATAATATAGAATCTATTTATGTGTTATATTTGATATAACCTATAGTTTAATATATATATTATATGATAAGGTAGTTATCATATAAATATATATTAAATTTCTTTATAATTTATTTTGGGAGGGAGTTTTAATTTCCTTCACCTATTTTCTCTCTAAAAACGTGGTAGTGGGAAAAAAAGAGAGAGAAGTTATTCTTTTTCTTCCTGGTGTGTTTTTCACAAGAGATAGAGACACAGAAAAGTTTTGTGAAAATTGGAATATCATCTCTTCCTCTTAATACTTTCAAAATCCCTCTTTTCCAAAATAGCCAGAGCCCACAAAACTCCTGTATTCTCAACCAGAGAATACAGAGAAATCTTTCGTGGTGGTGTCCTAGTAGACGGTTAGAGGGTTCGAGATGTTTCATGATAAATTTTGGAGAAGGAATCTCGTGAAAAAGAGTTCTTCAAGGATAAGATTTCTTAAACCTATTTTCTATTATGTAATCTATGTTTTAACACATGTTGTAATTTTCTTTTAAATGCATAATTTGTATGTTTTTGTTGTAAAATTTATGATCTATAAATTTTGGGTATTTGGTCTGATCTCATGCTTTCGCTCAAGGACCTTCACTAGTTCCTTCAATTTCTGATGTAAATAATAATCACTACAAGAAATTAGGCCTTTAGCGACGAACTACTTGTGACTATTGTACAATCGTCGCATTATTAGCGAAGAAATATTATTTTTGTCTCTAACCATGCAACGAAAAGAAAAAAAATCACAATAATGCGATGTTTAATACCAATAGTCGCTGCCTGACACTGCTGGATACGACGAAACATACATCCGACGCAAGTTCCTTTGTCACTAATTGGGCTTGAGTTGTAGACCCAATTAATACACGGGAGGTTTGGCGCTTAAAGGCATGCGACGAAAGCCCATATCGTAGCAAATGTGACAAAAGGATGATTCATCGTAAGTCTTTTTATGTTTCTTGACTGATTGGGCTTTACTCGCAGGCCTAATTAATGGGTGGGAGGTTTGGCACTTTAGGTCATGCAACGAAGTACCTAATTGTCGCATGATGCGACGAATCATCCGTTCGTCACAAGGACTTTTGCTTTTTCCCTCTTTCTTTCATCTGAGAGTGAGGGTTTTCATATCACTTTTCCCCTTCGTTGGGTCATTTATCTGAAAGAAAATAAATATGTCGTTTGTCATTCATCATTCATCATTCATCTGGCGTTCACTGAGAGCTCGTTCATCGTTCGTCCAATGTTCGTCTGAAAGTGGAGAGCTCTTTCATCATTCGTCCGACGTTCGTCTGAAAGTGGGAGGTTCTTCATTCGTTTGTCGTTCATCTGAAACTAGGGAGGTTCTTTGTCCGTTCTTCATTCGCCATTGCATGTGTCAAAAAGGTTAGTATTTTGACATTTAAGAAGTGAACCGAAGGGATTTTCCTTTTACGATTGTTATTATGTATTATTATGTGTTTTCTGTCCACAGCAGTAACTAGTTCCCTCTTACTTTGTGTGCCTTTCAACTTCACAGTTGTCGAGTTTTTAAGCTTGGGATTTTAACTACGTTTTCCCTCTTTTAATTACATTTGCAGACTCTGGCTACATTTGATGAGAGAAGAAGGAAAATACTTATTAAGGGAATAGTGTTAAGGATTGATTCTCAAATATTTAATTGGCTTTGTTTTTGTGACTATTCTTTTTAAGCCGACTTTCCCTTCACTGAAGGTTCATTTATTTTGTTTCTCAAATGATATAGTGAAATAATCATGTCCTTTTCCTTTAGATTTAAATTATCAAATTTATTCATATTTAGTTGAGTTTATTTTGGCTTGATTGGGTGCAAATTTTTTTTATTGCCTCATAGATCCATGAACGATCTATTTTTCCAAATGTTTAGATACCTACTACCATTTCTTTTTGCTAATAATTCTTTAGGTGCTTGATTCAGTCTCACATCAATTAGGAGGATAATGGTAATGAATAAAAGAGAATTTTGCAACCTGAGTTCTACTATTATTCATCAATCATTTTTGAAAATTTAGTTTTGATTTTTCATCACTTATTTATTCTTCCATGCCAAAGTCTTATCAATGGAATTTGAACAACTATCAATGTCCCATCTAAAACCACTTGTTTACTTTAAAGAAGTTTATGATAACTTTTATGATAACTTTCCATATGATGTGTTTTTTATAGGATAAATTATGGATAAAAGTTGGATAAAGCTACGAAATAGATTATGCGAAGAATATACTGATGGAATAAGATCATTTATTAGTTTGGCAGAAAAGGATGTCGGTACAAGAGGATTTACATGTTGTCCATGTAAAAAGTGTCAAAATATCATAATGAAACTGTCCTGTGATGTTGAATGTGATTTATACACATATGGAGTGGTCGTCACCTACAATAGATGGATATATCATGGCGAAAACTCATATTTGTCCTTCTTAAAAACTAAGGGAATGGATAAAACACACAATGAATATGTAGAGCATTCTCACCAAAATTTAGATAATGCAAATGAAATGTTGGAACCGTTGAATGATTTGAAAGTGGAGGAAACAATGAAGTTGAACATCATGGTGATGAGAATTCCACCTAGGTTGAAACAAGTGAGAATATGAGATATAGAAGTAGTAAGTTTCAATCAATGTTTGATGAGGTTACTGAAGAATTATACCCTAGTTGTACTAAGAATTCTACTTTACTTTTTTCTGGTGAAATTAATGCATATGAAAGTACTTAATCATTGGAGCAATAAGTCATTTGATATATTATTAGAATTACTCAAAGAAGCTTTACCTGAGGGTACCGAAATGCCAAAATATTATTATGAAATAAAAAAGACGTTGCGTCTTAGATTTAGATTATACGTGCATACATGCTTGTAAGAATGATTGTATGCTATTTTGGAAAGAAAATGAGAAAACAGAAATTTGTCCTCAATGCAATGAACCTTGTTACAAAGTAAGTAATAAGAAAGGAAAAAAGGTTCCACATAAGATTTTAAGACATTTTCCCTTGAAACCAAGATTACAAAGATTATTTTGTTTTCCAAGCACACTACTAACGATATGAGATGACACAAGGAAAAAAGATTGAATGTAGATGGAGTTTTAAGACATTCGACAGATGGTAAAGCATGGAAAGATTTTGATGGACAATTTGATTGGTTTGCAAAAGATCAAAGGAATGTAAGGTTAGCTTTAGTTATTGATGGGCTCAACTCGTTTGGCAACATGAGTACATCTTATAGTACATGACCAGTAATTTTAATACTATATAACTTGCCATCGTAGAAATGCATGAAAAAAGCATTTTTCTTCATGTCATTGCTTATACGAGGGCCATAATCTCAAGGAAAAGAGATAGATATTTCTTTAAAGCCGTTAATAGATGAATTGAAAGCTTTATGGGGTAATGACATTGAGACTTATGATTCTTATAGTGGTCAAAACTTTCAGCTTCATGCAGCTCTAATATGGACAATAAATAATTTTCCAACATATGACAATTTGTCGGGATGGAGTACTAAGGGATATAAAGCATCCTAGACATGAGTAATACACCCACTATTAACTAAGTCTGTGGTGTTACACAAGGAGTTGAATTGCATTATGTGATTGAGATCAGTGGAGGAAGACTTCATATCTCATAGGATCCTTCCCCCGAGAAATCAGTTGGAAAAATCGCAAATATGTTTAGTAGTGAGATTGGTACATTAGTGAAACGAGTTATCCTTTTGACTTGTAAAGGAAAAAAAAAAAAAAACCAAATTGCTGAGGACATTTACATCACTATAATAGAACAGTTGTTAGTAAGTTATTTTTTTTTTAAAAAAAATATATAGTTCATTACTGAGTTACGATGCAATATTAATTAGTGATATATTTTTTAAGAATAAGTTTGACATGGACTGCTCTCAACCACATATTAAAAGCTACTTTGAATACGACATTGGTAATCGATTTAAGCACTACAGAGTGAGATTATACCAGTATTATAAAAAATTGGGTGATATAGGGCAAGCTCGTCAACAACTGTATAAAGGTGTTACAAGAAGAATGAGAATTGTTGTGTGATAAATGAGAGTCCCTTGCATGGAAGGTAAATATTAACTAAACTTTAATACATAAGTAAACAAATTTTTTAATTATACATTCTAATGCAGGAAAAATTAGAAAAAAGAAAAAGTAGTGGAAATAAACTCCCTTTCAATCATTGTGTTGGAACAAAATCATTTCTATCTTATTGAGCTGAAAAGATATGATATTATACTTTATCCATGGTTACCTATATTACATTACATACAAATATTGAGTATTATTTTTTAAGATAAGAGATGATGACACTTATTTAAGTCCCATCGACATCTTTTACCAAACTCATGGTCTATTGCAAAAGGCTGGACTGATGATGCAGCACGTGAAGCATATGTAAGTATTATTTCAAATGTTCTAATGAACAATATGAATTTCAAATATTTTGATGTTTATGACATTCATTTTTTTGAAGAGAAAATGATTGCTTTAAAACTAGATCAATAAAACTCAAGTATGCCAATAAGTGATGAAGAAATTATGATGACCATTTTAGGGAAAAAATACATATGTTAAAGGGATGGGATATGGACCAAAACCACCTCGAAGACAAAAAGAAACGTACTCACAAGATTATGTCCAATTATTAGAGGCATCCCTTGTAAAGACAGGAGAACATATGGAGAGTAAACGTCGATAGAGTGAAAAGAGCTGTTATGGAAGAAGCATTAGAAAGTCAATGTCAAGAGTATGAAAGAAGATTCAGTCAAATGAATGAATTTCTAGAAAGAATCACTAGAGGAAGTTCTTCCTTTAGTAAGGTAATTGCATTAGTTCAATCATGTTCTGAATATTTTGTGTTGGAATTAATGTTTGTATTTTACTTGTGGAAGATGTCATATGTTTGTTATTATGTGGGTTAGAAGAGGAGGGAGTATTTGAGAATTTATATTTGTTGTAATATGATGAGTTTTTTGTGATAATTATGGTTGAAATTATGTGAATTAAGTTTGATATAATTATGTTCTTAGACCAACTTACGACTCATAATATAAAATGGATTGATCATTTAATATAAACGATGAATTTGTTAAGTTTGATATTTAACTTTTGAAATTGTTGAGAATATGTGAATTGTGTCTGAAAATAATTTTGGACTTTTTTTTTAAGATCACTAATTAGGTGATGACTAATTATGTGCGGGATTTTTTTTTTCTTTTTTGAAGATCACTAATAGTAGACTTTTGTTATAGTGAATATAGTATGAATAAGTTGCACTACAATAAATATATATATATATATTACTATTATTATTAAAATTTGCAACGTAACTAAAACATGGCAAGATTATTACATCAGGAACATACAATTACGAGCAATGCAACGAACATAGAAACTTTATAAACATGTTCAGAAAATGTCTCATATTGCGACTTTTAGTAAATGTCACATGTTGCATAAAACGTCACATATTGTGACTTCTTATCAAGTCGCAAGTTTTATTTTTAGCGACGAATATTTTTAGTCGCAAAAAACCAGATTTTTTGTAGTGAATGTTGAACCCTCTAATTTGTGGACATATCAAATATAGCTACATACGATGTTTCATTCTTTTTTAATTAGAACATATATTTGTTAAACTTCAAGCTTTAAATGTTCTTAGACTTAAAAGATAATGAACTCCCAACTCAAGGAGAGACTAAAACAAGAAATGATAGAAGAGAAAGACGATCGAATAATATTTTGTGTAGAAACGAGTAAATTTACACACTCAAAAGGTATCTATACATATGACTTTAAAATTTAATAAACAATGCACAATCAACTAACTATATTTAAACTTTCATTTGATAAGTTTCATTCTAATTCTAAAACTCCAAAACTTAATCATCTAAATAAATACTAAAAAAACTCCTACTTCAATTAATTAAAAATCAACATGAGAATTGAACAGTAGTAGAAGGGTAGAAGGACCGTTTTGATTCACTTGAGAAAAATGAATTTTTCAAAAAACTCGTTTTTATTTAAACATTTTTTATAAAAACGAAATAAAATACACTTGAAAAACTATTTTGAGTGGTTGCCAAATACTTTAATTTCTTTCAAAATGACTTATTTTTCAAATTAAACACTTGAAAATGAATTCCAAACATACCTAAAGACATTGAATAATGTGTTGCATGTAGTGTATTAAAAAAAAAAATTTAACACTCACAAAGTTAATACAGACAATTTACTTAAACATTTAACTTCCATTCCATATGTTTCAAACTTAATCTCTTAATACTAAAATGTACTCTTAACTGAATTAGAAACAAAAACAAATTGTAACACTCCATAAACCTAACAATCTAAATAAATGTTAACAAACTCCTATTCAATTAGGAGTTAAAATCAAAATATAAAACAACAAATCATAAATTCCCTCTTATACTATTTTAAATTATGTCTCTTCTACATAAACTAACAACATCACAAAGATTAAAAAGAAAAAAAAATAGAGAAATTAGAAATGGTGGTGCATAATAATTTCAACAATGGCAAACCAAAAACAATCCTCCATTCATGTTTGAACCAAGTTTGGATAATCCCCTGCCTTCTCACATTGCTCATTGCCATTGCTTACACTTACACACTCCTCCTCCCAAACATCAACAAAGTCCTACAAATCTACAACTTCACGGTAACTTCGGAAAGCATACGAGGCAGTCGAACCACCGAATCCGCCGAATGCGACGTGTTCGATGGGCGGTGGGTGGAAGATGACTCTAGGTACCCAATCTACAACTCCACGAATTGTCCTTTCGCAGAGAGAGGTTTCAGTTGCTTTGAAAATGGGCGGAAGGACAAGGAGTATTTGAGATGGCAATGGAAGCCAAAGGAGTGCGGGATCCCGAGGTTCAACGCTGAAAAAGCGCTCGAGATGTTGCGGGGGAAGCGAGTGGTGTTCGTCGGGGACTCGCTGAGCCGAACACAATGGGAATCGTGGATTTGTATGTTGATGGAAGGAGTGAAGAGAAAGGAAAGTGTATACGAGATCAATGGGAGTGAAATAACGAAGACGATTAGGCATTTGGGAGTGAAGTTTAAGGATCATAATATCACTGTGGATTTCTATAGGTCTGTGTTCTTGATGAAGAAGAGTTATAAGGTGCCTGCAGGTGCACCTAAGAACGTTAGGATGACCGTTCGATTGGATATGATGGATGATATTAGTGATCAATGGGTTGATTCTGATTTGTTGGTTTTTAATACCGGTGGTTGGTGGACCCAGAATCGCCTTTTTAATGAGATGTAAGTTATTCTTCTTACCATTTTTTTCCTCCTTTTTCTCTATTTTTCTTTTTAATTTTTTAATTTTTTTGTTTGTTTATCAAAATGTTTTATATAACTTACGTAGTAATTTTATGTAAATCAAAAACCATGGCCCAACATAGACTAATTATGTATTTACGATAACAAAGTTTTGCTTGGGAGAATACAAACTTTCTTAGTTTGTTATGAACAATATGACATAAATAGTTTAGAGGTAAAAATAGAGCTGAAAAGTATAATTTTCAAAATTTAAAATTATAAGTCAACTAATTACCAATGTAATTTTATGGTCTAACATGGTGTATTTATGAATAGACAGGAGGTGTTTCTTCCAAATAGGGGATTCATTAGAATTTGGAATGTCTGTGATTGATGGATACAAGATGGCGTTAAATACTTGGGCAGATTGGGCTGAAGCTAATATCAATCCCAATAGAACTACAGTTTTCTTTCGCACTATTGAATCTATTCATTGGAGGTGCTATTTCCGCTTCTCTTTACATTTCCATTCATATTTTACATCACCTAGATAATTATAAAACTTCATAAATGTATGCTAGGCCGTTCAAAAAACTCGATGACCAAAAAATATCGACCAACCCAACCTGTGGAGTTTTGGTTTGGGTTGAGTTTGGTTCAAATAAATAAAAATTTTATGGGTTGGGTTGGTTCATGGGTTCACCTAATATAATCCAAACCAACCCGAATCAACCCAAATTTAATATTAACTTTAAAATATATTTTTTATTACTCATAACACATTTATTTATATTTTAAATTTATTTAATTCCAATATTTTTCTGAATAATCTATTCTTCAACAATAATTTCTTTGCACTTTAGAAAGAAAAATTTCACTACATAAATTGAAATTGAGTTGTTAGTCTTAATTTAATATATAAAATAAATTATATTAGATTTTTACATATTTATATTTTACTTGTTTTTAGAATAAAATTTTAAATAAATGACTTGATTAACCCGAACCAACCCATCTCAAATATTTCATGGTTAGGTTGGGTTGGGTTCATTTTCTAATAAGTGTTATTTGGGTTGAAAAAATTTACAACCCAAACAATTGGATTGGATCTAAAAAGTCTTTCAATCTAATTTAACCCAACTCATCTCAATCCATGAACACCCTTATATGCAAATTCACAAGTTAAGAATGGTAAAAAGGTATATAGTATCAAAAAGATATTAAAAACCTTATAAACAATGCTATTGTCCAACCTCAACTATACAAATTTTGTTTTTAAGTTAAACAAAGGTGAGATAAGAGTAGCAATACGTGTCTTATCTACTAAGCTATGCATGTTGGAATATTTCGACTAACTATTTTGATGAATGTTCGGGTGCAGAGGTCCTAATCAATGTGATGTGAGTCAACGACCATTAAATGAAACAAAAGGGAAAGACAAGAGTGAAAAGTCAGACATAATAATAGAGGTTTTGAAGAAGAAGATGAAGAGAGTTCCAGTGAAAATAATGCATTTAACTCCAATGGGATCTTATAGAAGTGATGCCCATGTGCTAAATTGGGGTGACAATCCTTCTATGCAAGATTGTGGTCACTGGTGTCTTCCTGGCTTTCCTGATATTTGGAATGAAATTATCTTATCTTATTTTCTTCCTAAAACACCCTCTTTAGTTCTTACCAAAATTAATTGTTCACAATCTTCATGTATCCCTTCTTACTGAGGGCCTATACTCTTATGTGTAGTCCTTTTCCCTTTAACATTTCTTGTATTTTTTTTTTTTTGGGGGAAAAGTTAGTTTTTTACCACTAAATGAGTTAATTTTAAATTAAGTTTTTTTATTTTGTTGTTGAATTGAATATTGAGTTTGCATAAGTGTTATGATTAAATGTATCTTACAAGTTAAGTTAGAAAATTGTTCATCAATTCATATCACTAATAATTAAATATTTTTAGACCATTTTGGCCTTTTATTAAATTTTACGTACGTTTATTCTTTTCTTTTTCAATTTTTATCTAATGAAACTTTGATCGATGTAGAGATGATGATTTGAATTTTTGACTTTTTTGGGTTATATTTATGTTGACTATTTACACAAAGTATCTAATTATACTTGTTACTAATAACTTAAATGAAACTGTGATTTTTTAAAAGTTTCAGTTATGAAAGGGTTTATTTTTATTTATGTACGTGTATCAATTTAAGAATTGTTATATTTTCTAGCATATGAAAAAAATTAAATTTCAAAATTTTTGCATGTATTTTATTTCCTACAATTATAAAATAACTCACTTGCATTTCATTTTTCTTATGTAACAAAAAAATAAAGTATGATAGTTGTGTATTTTCTTAGTGTTGAAAAAAAAAAATGATATCTATTTTACTATTATTTTGTAAAAGAATTATGATAGAATTATATGGTATTTGGGTGAATTAAGTTTTAGCTATGTATTTATTAATTAATTTCTTTTTGACAAAAAAAATTATTATATTAAGGGTTGTTTCAAATAACGAAAAATGAGTCTTATTTACAAATATAACAAAATATCAGTAATAGACTACAATAGACCACCAAGATAGACTATCACTCAATGAAAAAATCTATTGTGATCTATCACTTATAGACATTGATATTTTGCTATGCTTGACAATATTTTCAACAATTTTACAATTAAAAATAATTATCCTTATATTAATTAATCATTTTTTATATAGGTATAATATTTGAATATAATATAACATTAAAAAAGGTACACTAAACTTTTTATTAAAAGAGAAAAAAGAAAGAAAATATTTTTGTTTAATTTAGAAAGCAATTAAAATTGGTATGTGACACCTGAGATGCATATATATATGGAATCCATATTTTAGATCATACACTAGAGATGTGTATTTGACAATTACTATCAAGTGAGAGAGATAAACCTACCTTGAGGTCAGAAGTTATTAGTTTGTTAATAGTTATAATGCTATTTTGTTTCATCTTTTATTCGAATTATCATGCATATTTTGAAAAGTTCCAATAGGATCATTTTATAAGAAATTATTTAGCCTGTTTACTAAATCATTTTAGCCAAAAATCAACCTAATTCAATTTGGTAAGATAGCCGATATGGATTATCAATTTCATTGTTAGAGGTTTCGATTCTTCTACCTCACGTATCGTAAAAAAATTATAAAAAAAATCAATTCAACAAATGTGAATATAGCTTAATGGTAATTAATATATTTTTTCTTTTGAGGTCGGAGGCTCAAACTCCTATTTGTTCGAGAATCCAAAGGACATCATTTTTCAAATCTACATCAAATAAAGAAAAACATATTTAAATCTAAGATAAATACAGAAAAATGTTTTCAAATCTAAATTAAAAAAATAAAAAGTTTCAAGCTTAGGAAATTAAATACTCACAAATCATTCGGATAAAAGAAAAAAGTTAATTTTATGACAATTGGTTATTCCAACAATTGATTAATCGATCATTTCTAACAATATTTTTAACAACATACTTGTTAAAAATATAATTGCGTTTTCAAAATTTATTTAATAATCTACATACCATTAGTATTTTCATATAGAGTAATAATATTTGTTGATTAAGAAATTTTGAAAATCATAAAATACCATATCATTTCTTAAAATTAATGATAAAAATTACAAATTATCAAATTTTTTAGGTTAATTAAAAATCAACACGTTCCAAAAATGGATTCGAAGAAAGAAAGTTGATGAATCTTGGTACTACCATGTATTTTCATCTTGGTCGTTAGATCAAATTAATTAATTTGGTCTAATTAAATATTAATAATTGGGTTCAGGTTCAATTAAGCCCAAGAATAAGACAATTTGGCTCAAAAGCCACTGATGCCCAAAACCTAATTAATTTGGCCCTAGGACCAAGCTCATAAACTAACTGGACCCAAGTCCACTCAAGGCTCATGGAAGCTCTATAAATAGGAGCCATACCTTTCATTTTGGGGAGGAGAGAGAAAGTTTTGAAGATTGGAAGATCTGAAGATAGGAGATTGTGAAGATAAGATTGAAGTTCGTTCTCAAACTCGAAAGACTAAAGCTCCCAAACACTAAAGATCTGAACACCAAAGACTTGGAAGATAAGACTCCAAGCACTTGAAGACAACAGAACTAAAGTTGTAATGTTCGAGAGAAAGAATCAAAGGAATATATATTAGAGATTGTATATTTACCTACTACAAATCAATATAAATACAAAAACTCAAATTTAGCGAATTAGATTTATTTAAAAAAAAATAGTCAAACAGTTTAGGATGCCCAACGGGACGCGGCTAGGTGGGTGACTGGAATTGCAATTCTATCCAGCAAATACCATGTGATTTGCATATAGAGTAATATTGGTCATAAGGAATTTTGTGTGTGCTTAGTTCATGCTATCTCAAGTTTTATTACGGATGACTTCTGGGAGCATCAAAGCTCATGCACTCTAAAAGAAGAAAAAAGAATCTTAAATGTCAAGACCGTCAAACCGAGTTGGACTCATATTACATGAAAGGGGTAAGCAAAGGTTCGGACCAACTGACCAATCAACAAACTAGCCTCCACATCTCCTTCACTAGTAATCTAGTGCTAGTACGCGAGCCTCACTTGGCCATATAAATAGGTCAACACCACCACCTATATGAAAAGGTATGAAAATTAACGTCATGTTTAACCATATATCACTACAAGAAAATTAAAAAATATTTAATAGACAATTTTTTTCAAAGGTTGTATCGAAATAGATCCCATTGAATTTTTTTTTCCAAAGGTTTACTATCTTCGAAAAGTATTATTTTTCAAAGGTTGATTAACTTTCGAAAATTATTATTTTTCAAAGGTTATATATCTTCAATAATTGTCAAATTATTTATCGATAATTATCTATTATTAAGTAGTCTTTTTCGAAGGTTTTCATTATTTTTAAAGGTTTATCATGTTATTTTCAAAATTTTTAAAACCTTCATAAAAACTTATTTATCAACAATTGTATATTCTTCAAAAGTTCTCTTACAAAACCTTTTAGCACATTTATTGACAAATCTCATAAGGTTATTTTTACTAATTAATCTACATGTAGTACCATGAATTACAAAGTATAAGAATAGAATAGAAAAAATAGACAATGACATGGATGGAAGTAAACTTATATGTCATAAAAGTACACCAAAAGGCTATCGAAATTCTATAATATCAAACTACAATTGATCAACTAGATACAAATTTTTTACGCATCTCTGCCATCATTTTTTGAAATCTATCCTCAAAACGATTTTCTAATTCGCTTATTTGACGCCTAAGTGCTTCTACCTCAACCTCTCTTTGTTATTTAAATTTTTTTCTTTGTCGTTCAGATTATTGAAGTCGTTGTTCGGACTCATTAAGATGACGCTCAAGATCGCGTATAGTAGACGATGATCCAAACAACTCAGAAGGAGTAACACCTACTGCATAACCACGAACACGCCCGTGTTTCTCCAGTCCAAATACTCGTACGAAAATCCCATCCTTGTTCATGTCAAGTGTACCATCAATCACTTGAGAAGCATATGGTTTAAGTTTCGACTACAAATACAAATTCACATATTATAATTTAAAACTAACACATATAAATTCAAATGTTTACAACAAACAAACACATGTCTTTGTTAGGTAAAGGATGTGGCCACCATTATGCATTGGAAGCTCTAAGGACATGTTTAGAAGTCAATCCTGTAAAGATGAGACTTCTTTTAATAACACACTCTTTGGTTATTTTGAAATAATCCTGTTTTTTGTCCTGGGGACTGGATCTTTATTTCAAATTGATTGAAATCCATATCAGATTCACCGAATTCTAGGAATTCCATTTTCATTTCTTTCCTTTTATTGATCCAAATTGCATCGAAAATCTATGGAATGTTAGATTTTGTGGAAGAGCATAAGAAAAATTGAAACCAAAAAATAAAATAACGAGCAATTTTCCTAAGAGTAGTGAAAGAAAAGGGAAAGAAGTAAAACAAATAAGATTTTGGAGAAGTTTTAAACCTCTATAATATAGAAAGATCTTGAACAGCATCAGTTTGATCCAATTCTTAACCTTGAAATCTAAAATGACACTATAGTCTAAACTAACTATAATTTTTGTTTAGTCTACAAGTTGAAAACTTGGAAACTACTAATTTGAAATATTCATACTTCACAATGTTAAATATCGTAGGACAATGATATGAGTTTTCTATTGATAAGACTTTGCTTGAACAAGATATGTTCTATAGCTCATCAGACAATAGTCTAAGAATTCTGAGGGGATAAGCAGGGACTTCTTTAAATCAATTCATTTCTAGATAGAGCAACAAAGATGATAAATTAATGACCTTTACTCAAACTCTAACCAAATAACATCATATCTATCCATTATTTTGTACTTATCATTTTCTCTGTTGTTTCATTTACAGCCAATCAATTATGCTCAAGTGAGTTTAGCTCCCAAATTCTAATTCGACTCGGTTCTTCGTTAGAGACTTGAACCTATTTAAATGAAATATTATATATTAGATAATAATGACTAATTAAAAGAAGTTTATGTAATTTCTTCATCTAAATTACCTCTTTTTCAACTCTTTGTTGCTATAACTTTTGTGAACCACATGTATGACATACATTCAATTTAGAATGGTTCTTTTGGTTTCTTTCACACATCTCCTGTATTTCAAAAGTAGAGTATGAGCATCAATAAAAAAAAAAACAATAAGTACAATTTTTTTTATGTACAAGAAAAAGATATTAGAATACAACCTAATATTCAATTGTCTTCCACAACTTTGAAAGATATTCTACCTCTTCTCTTGTAATTCCTGGTGGAATATTTACTAAAGTTTCTGCAACTATGTCATATTTGTACAACCATTTTTTCTTTAAATTGTCTCTCCAGTTATTATAAGATCGGTGAATTTGAAGCAATACTGAAGCCTCATGATCTTCAACTTTAAATCGTTCCCGAAAAAAAATGGTAGTTGTAATCTAATTATGTAGGAAGTAAATTAAAGGAAAAAAAATATTATTTTTTCACATACCAATGTAAGCTCAAATAGTTTTCTTTTTGTTGTTGTATCAATATCTCTCCAACTTTTTACTTGTAAATGAGTAATATTGTCTTGTCTAGCTAAGATAGTGCATTGGCTTTTAAAGATATCAACATTATCTCCAACGGTCATTTCTTCCTCCATGATACTTCAAATCTAATCCCATGAGGTAGTTTAACTAGTTTGAGATTACGTGTGGGACCACGTACTTTTCTTACTCTAAAAGAAGATTCTAAAGTAAAAAGAAAGAAATGAAAGTAAGTTACTAATAAATAAAAAAATAATATATATTATAAAAAACATGTTACCTCTATTAAGAAATTTTTCATGACTAGTAGTTGATCTAATTTCTCCCGTAAATGATGATGAAGCTACTAAACCAACTTTAGATTTTGTTGAAGATTGTTGATCATCAACTATTTGGTTAGATGTAGATGCAATCGTAGTATTCTCGTGACTATCTATACTATTATTGTTGTTGAATCTGTTTCTTACTTTTTTTTCATCCTTTACACAAATAATGAATTTGTTGGAAAAAAACAAGTTAGATAAATAACATAATAAAAATTGAGTATTAGTTTAAGAACTAAGAGATCATATATTATAAAGTTAAAAAGAGATTACCTAACATAAACGATAGACAAAAAAAATTAAAAATTAAATTGCTCTATTTACGTCTTCTTTGTCATCTTCTTCTTGACAATCTACATCTATGATCAAAGGGATATTGTAATAATCTCTTGGATCAACTTTCAACACAAAATACCAAACCGGGTTTCTTCTATTTTCAAGGTAAAAAACTTGTTTAGATTGACATGCTAATACAAATGGCTCATTTGTGGCCAATGTGTACATTATATTCACACTATTAGTCCATGATCATCAATTCTAATTCCTTTACCAAGACCATTGATATTCCACCATTTGCATTTAAACAAAGCGACCTTATTTCCACCCATATATTGCAATTCAATAATATCATGCAATACTCCAAAGCACTCTTGATCATCAGTTCCTCTCACTACTATCCCACTATTTTGTGTTTTTCTTAAATCATCACCATCCTTGATACGAAATCTAAATCCATTAACAATGTACCCTTTGTAACATGTTACTTCTTGTGATGGACCTCGAGATAAATCTAACAACCGTTTGTCAACTTTTTTGCTTCCATCTATATATAATTTAGTAACCTACATAGAAAATATTATCAAATTTTAAAATGAATAGAAACTTTAACTGTCCATAATAATGCAGCACGCATGTTAAAATTTTGTTTTAGTGAAGCATCATAAGTTTTAACCCCTACATCCCATAAGAACTTCAGTTCATCAATTAACGGTTGTAAAAAGATGTCAATATCGTTACCAGAGCCTTTAGGTCCAAGAATGAGTAATGATAACATGAAATAAGGCTCTTTCATACATATCCATGGTGGCAAATTATATGGGATAAGAATGACAGGTCAGACACTATAAGATAGACTCATATTTCCAAATGGATTAAATTCATCACTAGCCAATCCAAGTCGAATATTTCAAGGCTCTGAAGCAAATAAGCTATATGATTCATCAAGTATTTTCCAAGCAATAGTGTCAGCAGGATGCCAAAGAACTCCATCATCTACTCGTCCATTCAAATGTCAAGTCATACTTGATGCAGTCTTTCTTGACATGTATAATCTTTTTAATCTTGGAGTTAGAGGAAAATATCGCAAAACTTTTTGTGGAATCTTCTTTTTATTTATTTTATTTGACTTCCACCTTGATTCTCCACAAACTAAACATTCATCAACTTTCGCATTTTCTTCCAATATAGTTGGCAATTATTAGAGCATGCATGTATCTTCGATTAATGAAACCCTAAATCTTGAAGGATTTTCCTTGTCTCACAGTAATTATTAGGTAGATCAGTACCTTTTGGAAATGCATCTTTTAATAACTCAAATAGTAAAGTAAATGATTTATTACTCCAACTTCCAAAAGACTTTAGATAAAACAACTTCATAATGAAAGACAACTTAGAATATTTTTTACACCCAGGATAAAGCTCTTTTTCTGCATCATTCAGCAATCTATAAAACTGAGAAGCATTCTCATTAAGTTCTTCATCATAACCATCTTATTTGATTCTCCTTTACCAATCCAGTTATCCATGTTAAAAGCACCAAAATGATCCTCTAGTGTTTCAAAAACATCTTCATCTGATGTCATTATCATTTTCTCCTACAGTGTCATTATCATTTTCTCCTACTTCATAAGTAAAACTTTCTTCACCATGCATTGTCCATCTAGTGTTACTTGGAACTATTCCAAACATTAACAAATCTGCTCCAACATCATCTTGAGTCTTAAGTACTGCATTATTGCATCTTTTACATGGACAAGATATTTGACTAGTTGTTGCATGCATAAATGCAAAATCCAAAAAACTTCTAACTCTGTTTCTATATTCTTGCAATAATCGATTTCCAATTTTCATCCAACTTCTATCCATGTTATACACTTCTTTCTAAAAAGTGTGAGATTACCTTAACCAAATTAGTACTTTAAGCTAATTTACAATTCAAAGAATAAAAGGGAGAGAATGATAATAAAAGAAAAGTAAATAATGTATTTAAAAGTAGTTTAAAGATCATCATAATACAAATAGAGAATCATTCATTCTATTCTCTTTTTTTACACTTTGGGTTGAAGTTGGCAAAAGATTGTTACCCTGCTTATACACTTTTATGCACTTCAAAATATGAAATAGGAAGAGAATAAAAATGTGAAAGATGGAGATTGAAGAAGGATTTTTACCTCAAAAAGCATCCACATTTGGCTAGATATTACTTTAAACTAATTATTACATCTAACAACATCAAATTATTATTTAAAACTAATTTGCAATCCAAAGAATAAAGGGAGAGAATGACAATAAAAGAAAAGTAAATAATGTATTTAAAAGTAATTTAAATAAATAAGTATTCATCATGATTTTTCATTGTGTTTTTAGTTTAAAAAATTCAAAAACCTACTTGTTTAAAGGTATGTGCTCAATGGTCTACTGGTTGGTATTGTTCCACACAAATCATTATTTGAGACATCCTTGAAACAAAGAAGACACAATCCATCATAAACCAATCACATGACATGGCACAAAACTTCAATCAGGGATGTATATCACCTAAATGAACTAATACACAACGGTAAAATTATACAAAGACTTGCACAAGTTTAAGACTTGTAATTCCAGTAAGTTCTTTCGAGATTGGTCCATTTAATACGTTATCATTAAGCCGTTTGCAAAACAGAATAAGAGTTCAGACAAAAGATTGTGAAAAGAAAGGGTCACAGGAGAAAGCATTCATTCAGATTTTTCTTCCATCCAGAAACAAAAAGATGATAGCCATTGGTTTCACGATCCTAACATATGACACCCCACCCCATCATTTAGTTCTTGCATCTATCGCTTAACTCTAGTGGCCATCATGTAGCTCAATCGTTTAGTAAACGATCTTGCACTCAATGATCTCGTGCATAGCCAATCGTTTAGCTACCGTGTTCGTCGTTTACCTTCATCGTTTAGTGCTGACGCCTTATCGTCTAACGCATTCGCTATCGCTTAATGTCATCGCCCAGCACCTGCGTCTATCACCCAACACCCATTGCTTAGTATTCTGGCGCTATTGTGTAGCGCGTCTGCTCATTGTTTAGTACAACACGCTATGCTCTAGCTTCTACGCTTATCGTCTAGCGCTTTCACTGATCATGCAGTACTTTGCCTATCGTATAGTCCGATCGTCTAGCGCATCATTCCCATCGTTTAATGCCGCACGCATCTTCACGATCGTCTAGCGCATCAAATAGCCCGCACATTGCTATATGATTGCCTACCTCATCGTTTAGCTCTCTGCATTGCTACACGATCGTCCAGCGCCCGCCTACACGATTGCCTACTTCATCGTGTAACTCTGCTAATTTGTTACAAAATCGTCTGCCTAGCACCTTACGCTCAATATTTCGCTTTCTCTACTCTTGCTCACACATATCCAACGCATGAGCAACTCTTGGCAACGCCTCTTGCCAATACTTCGGCCAATCATGCGTCCAACCTTACAAATGCATGGTTGCCTTCTCATCTTATGGTTGCCTTCTCACTTTACGACCTTACAAACGCATACGTCAAACATTACTTTCTTCAACATTCTGATCCATACAATCATAAAAGCATATATCTACTGAAATAAAAATCTCCATTACAGTTCACAAAGGAAATATTACAAAAGAACATTTTAGTAAGCATTTGTATTTGAGAATATAAACCTTTCATAAACTAGATGCAATTTAGACAGATTTTATGTGACATGAATAAAACTAAGAATGGTTGATAATGTAGGAGTTTCTTGCGAACCTGAAAGTGATGGAATAGCTCAGCGGAGCTGATTGCGAACCTAAGAGCGGAGATTGGAGATTGAGCCTGAAAGTGATGGAATGGCTCGGCAGAGCTGGAACAAAGCAAACGAAATGAAGCTTAGCAGCGGAATGAACAACACGAAGATTCGAGGAAAAGGTGGAACAAACAGAGCGGAGGAGACGACGGAGGAGATGATGGAGGAGACGACGGAGGAAGAACCACGAAATCAATCGCAGCAAGATGAGGCAGAACTGTAAACACAAATAAGCTTATATACAGGAATCATGTCTCGATACTATATACAATGAAGAATAAAACAAAATGAAGTACGGATCTGAATGGCGAAGTCCAGATCTAAATGGCGAACAAAAACAATGAAGAACCAAAAACAATGTGCCTTTCTCATCAATCAAAAACAATGAAGAACCACAAAATAAATCATAATAATTGAGAATTGAAAGTGAGAATTGAACCATGCTTAGAGGTTTTTTTGTGTATTCACAAACTCGAGAGATTACTCATAGATGATGGAGAAGACGACAAACTAAGAATGTGTTCACAAACCCATAAAAATTAACCCTAGAGGTTTTTTTTTTTTTTTTTCTAAATTATTACAAATGCATATTTTTTTCAAAGGCTTCTACTAACTTTTGATAAAAGTAAGTATCTCCAAATGTATTTTAACGACCTTTGATAAATATTAATATATATTTTTTATTAAAACAAATCTCATCTTTAATAATTTTATTAAGAATAAATTTTTTCAAAGGTTTTTTGAAATCCTTTGATAAATGATAACATTGTTATATTTCTCAAAGGTGTGTTTTCTGAAATCTTTTTTAAAGGTTTTTATTAACCTTCAATAAAAAAATACATATTTTTCAAAGGTTTTTCCAATACCTTCAATAAATAGATATCTTTCTCGAAGGTTTTTATTAACCTTCTAAAATGTGCATATTTTTTAAAGGACTTATCAAAGCCTCCGATAAATGTATGTCTTTCTCAAAGGTTTTTAAAAAGTTTTTTTCAAAACCTCCAATAAATATATATCTTTTTCAAAAATTTTTATTAACCTTCAATAAAAAGTACATATTTCTCAAAGGTTTTTCTAATGCCTTCAATAAATGTATATCTTTCTCAAAGTTTTTTATTAACCTTCTAAAAGGTGCATATTTTTTAAAGGACTTATCAAAACCTCCGATAAATGTATGTCTTTCTCAAAAGTTTTTATTACCCTTCGATAAAACTACATAATTCTTAAATGTTTTTACAAAACCTCCAATAAATATATATTTTTTTCAAAGGTTTTTATTAACCTTCGATAAAAAGTACATATTTCTCAAAGGTTTTTCCAATACCTTCAATAAATGTATATGTTTCTCAAAGGTTTTTATTAACCTTCAATAAAAGGTGCATATTTTTCAAAGGACTTATCAAAACCTCCGATAAATGTATGTCTTTCTCAAAGGTTTTTATTACCATTTGATAAAAACTACATATTTCTCAAAGGTTTTTTCAAAACCTCCAATAAATATATATCTTTTTCAAAGGTTTTTATTAACCTTCAATAAAAGTACATATTTCTCAAAGATTTTTCCAATACCTTCAATAAATGTATATTTTTCTCAAAGGTTTTTATTAACTTTCAATAAAAGGTGCATATTTTTCAAAGAACTTGTCAAAACCTCCAATAAATGTATGTCTTTCTCAAAGGTTTTTATTACCATTCGATAAAAACTACATATTTCTCAAAGATTTTTTCAAACCTCTAATAAATATATATCTTTTTTAAAGGTTTTTATTAACCTTCAATAAAAATTACATATTTCTCAAAGGTTTTTCCAATACTTTCAATAAATGTACATCTTTTTCGAATGTTTTTTATAGCCTCTGATAAAAGATTGTCGAAATAGCTCAATTTTCTTGTAGTGTATATACTACTCCAATTATCCATTAACTTAGACATTAGAGTCTACGAGCCAAGATACCTCACCTGTCCACTGTGAGATTGATGCCAAGTTGGCTCGATTCGAGAAGACCCAAAACCCTGCCCTCAAGTTACCTGAAAGTTATATATATACTTATATATTATATTATTATATATATATTCATGCACATATCCACAAGTTTTCTTATAGTTTATGAGCTTTGATTTATGTTTTTCATTTATTTTTGTTGGTAATGAAGATTAGAAATCTAACACGAACTTTGAAACACTAATTTTGTAAACATACACGTTTTAGCATTTAGGTGCTGACCATCCTTTCTAGGCTCTATGACAACATCATCTTGGCCAATAAATTCGAATTTAGGTTAGATTTTGAGACATTGGTTTTTTTAAGGATAAGTTATAATTGTTTATTAAAAATAATTTTACACGTTTTTTTTCTATTTTTTTTTCTAAAATTAAAATATACAAATATATTAAATGATTATTTCTATTGTTTCAATCTTAATAATAACACGTAAGGTTGTCTGATTTGAATCTAATTCTAGATGATTCTCCTAACTACTACATTATATTAGCTTTTTCATTATGTATCATATAGAATACTTATGATTAATGGTTGTTAAAAGTAGCTTTGGCATTTCACATTGAAGCTTCACAGTGAAGGAAAATAAGAAAAAGTGATCTTTAACCATATATTATTATTAGCTTTCTTAAGCATTTTCATGGTTTTAACTTTAATCTTAACTACTATATTTAGGTCTATTCCAAGATGAATTATTTTTAAAATTAAATACTTGAAAAGTTAGGAAAAGTTATGAAAATTAATCCAAACGCACCCTTAATATAATCTCTAGATTAATAGAAAACGCGACTAGTATAGTAAATTCTTGTCTATAAAATGATGATGATAATAATAAATAAATAAAAGAAAATAAAAGAAATAATAATCTTGTGAGAGACAATAAGCAAAACAAAAGGACACCATTTTGGAGTGTTTTGAAATCCAAAAAACCCATCCTTGGAATCACAGTCAAGTCATATCAAAACTTTCATCCCAATTCTTATATATTCTCAAAACCAACATAAACGAAACTCTATAAATACACATAATATCTAAACATACCTTTCCTCACACCTCTTTCCAATCCAACAGCCAACTTATTAATCAAGAGAAGTCTTTCTTGACACCAAAAAATGGCTGCTGAAAATAGTGCCAATCTTGCTCGCATCCCTCCACCACCACCCTTTAAGCCGTCATCATTGCCGCCACCGCCGTCACCCGACGGTCACACAACAATCATCGTAATCGTTTTCATTTCCATAGGTTCTTGCCTTTTCTTCTTCACTTTCATCGCAGCTGCGGTTTGTTGTTTTATTAAAAAGAGAAAGCAGTCATGTCCTCAACCTCAAGAAGTTGTCGAGGCCATCCGTATCGATGGACATCGGAAAGTCCATGAAGATGTCGCTGAGGGCGGCCATGGGCAGCAGGCGGTGATGGTGACGATCGAGGATGATGTCCATATCGACGAAATCGTTAAGAAGAAAGAGCATGGACATGCCCATACCCATGGCTTGCATGGTAAGAAACATGAAGGAGGCAGCCATAATACTAATAATTCTACCACAAGGGAAGTAGCAGCTTCTTCTTCTACAACTTCTTGAAAACATATGGGGTGCTTCTCTCATTTAATTTCATCTAAATTAAATTTATTCCTATCAATAATAATATGTTGTATTTACAATTACAACTTTTTACGCAATATACAATTGAACTAATCAATTCATATAAAATTGTTGGTTGGCTAGAATAAATTATATGTTTCCTTGATTCACTACTTTTGAAGTTTATCGCTTATTAGTTCAATCATTATGAGTAGGGTGATAGAACCATCGGTGATAATTAGTGTCTTATTTATACTTAGTTATCGAACGGAAAGTTATGGAATAATTTTTAGAAAATAAAAATTTAAGTGAATTACAATTTTTTAAAAGTAGGCAATTTAATTGAATCCTTAAGGTGTGTTTTGGACACGGACTATCCTAAGACTATAATAATCACCTCTTACTACAGTAAATACTATTTTATATTCCCCAATTAATTACGGTCAACACTATTTCAAAATCTCATTTGCTACAGTATTTACTATTTGATACAGTTTTTACTATTTTACATTCATAATTTTTTATTATTTATTGCAGTATTTACTATTTATTTCTCAAACTAAAATAGTTTGCACCTCAAACACGTACTTTTATAACTCAAACTAAAATAATCTACACTTCAGACACAAACTATTATAACCCAAACTATAATAACCTAGGACTATAACCTAGAACTATAATAACTAACCCCTTATCTCAGGTACCACCTCAAACACATACTTTAATTTTTAATGTGGATGTCAATACGTAGAAATAGTTTAACTTTACCATAACAGAGATGGAATAGTGAAGAATCGTTCCAGTCATATTTATCCTTTTTTATGATTTAATTCTAAATCATATACTCTAATAAATAAAATTTATAATTTATACTTTATTTTATGGAAAATTATTTCAAATGATAAAACTGTTGAAAATATTTACATGATATAATAAAATTTTAAAACTATCAATGATAGACATTGATAGACACTGATAGACTTCTATCAGTGTCTATCAAGTCTATCAGTATCTACTATTAATAGTTCTAAAATTTTGCTATATTTTATAAATATTTTGATTCATTTTTCTATATTTAAAGACAACCCTTATTTTATTTTATTTGTTTACTAAAATTAAAGTAATATCTATGTGGTTTTAAATCCTATTTTCAGTCCTTGATTTTAAAATGTCTATTTTAGCTAGTAATTGATGTTTAAGAAAATAACTATTTTGGTTCTTATTTTTATTTTCATTTTAACAAAATTTAATGACATAAAATGTTATTCCTCAAGTTTAAGAGTAGTACATGAATTAATCAAAATCACATCAAAATGAGAGAAATCCTGAACATCAAATGAAAGTATGATTAAAAAAAGATTTAAAATAATTTAAAATTTATTACCTATACCAACAAAAAGTACACCTTTCTTTTCAGTGGCTCAATCATAACCTGAATGTTTGTATCTTCAAACAATAGTCTTCAAATGAGATTTAGTTTTCAAGTGTGATTTAGTCTTCAGGAGTTTACTAATTCATCTAATGGTTGGAGAATTTTCGTTAAGTTCTCTTTGGAGTCTTACATTTTTTAATCTTGTTTGTCCTAACTTAGCCCTTGAGTGCTATTTGAGTCAGATTAATTTTATTTTTAGGTTTAATTGCACATTACCCAAATATTAATACCATAGTGGACCAAATTAGTTTATTCAATCTAAAGACCAAGAAGAAAACACATGACATTATCATTAAGACACATATCAACTTTTTATTAGTCTCAAATTTGATCATTGTAATTATGTCATTAATTTGAAAAATGATGTGACGATCTATAATTGATTAAAATTTCTTATTCAACAAATTAAAGTGAGTTTTAAAACTATTTAGGGGCTGTTTGGGGCGTGGAGTTGAGATATGATGTCTAGAGTTCATATATTTTGGAGATCATATGTCTGTATTTGAGGTGTATAGTTATTTGGTTTGAATTCATATGTTTGCGTTTGGGGTGTAGAGTTGAGTTCGTATAACTAGGTATCTGATGCAACTTTTTGAACTTTAAATAATTTACTTTTATGATTACTATTATTTTTGTTTTGAATTTTTTCTATTAATAATTCTACCCATATTTATTCGAATAAAATATGGGTTGCAATTTCTTTTCATTTAATCCTTAAAGATTTTCTTCTTTATTTCTTTCTATCTTTTTAAGTAATGAATAACAATTAGCCCACTACATTTCTATTGAGGTTGATGCCCTAAATCTCAGTGGGTCATGTAGTTTGTAATTGTAATGTACAAATAGTTTATTTATTTAATAAAATCTAAGGTATTTTATTTGACATTTAGTAGCATTAACCCACAAAACCAATAAACTAAGATTCAAGGTTGTTTTTTATAACTTGAGCATATATGTGGAGACATACATGTGGATCATATTCAAGTGATAACCTAAATAGTCTGTAGTAGATGGATAAGGTTGAGTACCTTACCCTAGTGATATTACGAATACGACCCACTTGGTAGTTGTTACAATTGTTGTAAGGTGCTACAAATGATCTTATCCTGATCATTTATGTGAAACATGTGAGCGAGGGTGTTCTATACAAAGAGCTTGTATAAGACTGGACCATGAAATGAATAGTTTCACTATATAACATCGTTGATAGAAGAGACTAACATTTCACTAGGATGACCATAGACCTGAATTCTGAGTGAGTTGTGAACTCCTGTCTATGAAGGCGGTCCTTTGATTTTTATGGGTGGGAGTGATCAGTACACCAACTCAATATACCAATGTGGCACCACACTCTCTCCTTGCGAGAGGGGTTTGGTCATAGTTGAACTATGACTTGTTCATTAAAGGGATCAGTGGTGCTTAAGTAGTTAGATATAACTACACGGGAAAAATGGTAATTTTAGTCGAGCTGTACTTATAAGAAATTTGTGACACTGTTGATTGGTTAAATCCAATGGATACAGAAATATATTTGTAGTACGAATAGTGCAGTTGGCGGTCTTTAGTGGAGTGAAAAACAATAAATGGAAGTTGGGTAATATAATTAAATAGTTTAATTAATTATGCAAGTTGGAACTTCAATCTATAGATCCATAAGGTCCCCTCAATAGTTCAAATGGGATTATTGAGAATCAAATTAATTTTGGATTAATTTGAATTGTTCAAATTAATTGAGGGAAATAGTTATATATGATATAATTAATATAAATTAATTATATGTGATATAATTAACATAATGTATTTGATACATTTATAATATAAAATTTATTTTAAGAATAAATAAATATTTAAATATATTCAAATATTAGTTATATGAATTAGGTTCATATAATTATTGAATATGAATTTGATTTAGAATAAATACCTTAGATTAATTGAGAAAATATCAAATTATAGGTTACATTATATTTTATATGATATAAATTATAGGTTAGGTGTTATATTATATATAACATATAGTGTAATATATGTTATATATAATAAGTTAGTTATTATATATAAATATATATTATTATTATTAATTTAATTAAAATATGATTTTAATTTAAATTTAAATTAAAGGGAGGAAGTTGTGAAAATAACATTCCTCCCTTAATATCTCTCAATTAATCGTGGGAGTGGGTGATTGGTGGATGAATCGTCTTCTTCCCTAAAATCACAGAACATCTGTAATCTGCAGAGCCCATAAACTCCTGTAGATTCTCAATCCCTGAAGAGAATACTAAGAAAATCTTGTGGTGGTGTCCAAGATTGTGATTGGAATTGTCGTTTTTTTCTTTCTTTCTTTTTTTTTTTTTTTTTTTTTTTTTTTTTTTTTGTATGTTCGTAATCGGTTGGAGAGGATTACATGACATTTTTTAGTGTCTTCAAGGGTATGCAAATCTAAACCCTAATTTCCTCTCTATTTTTCTCAAGCATGTTGTAATTTGTTAAAATGCATATTGTTTTTTCTCTATAATTCTAATATTTTGTGAAAATCGAATTTGGGATACGATTTCGTTTTCGCATCGGGTTTCACAAGCCTTCAATTTCTTCCAGAAATATGGTTAAATAAAATGAGAAAACAAAGAGAAATAAAAAATTTTGATTTCTAATTATTCTCCATGAATTTCATCATCATCTTCTTTTTCTTCTTCTTCCTATTGTTGAAACCCCAAGGATAGCAAAAAAAGTTTCAGACCATTTTAAGATTTCAATAACAAATTAATAGAGAAAATAAAATCTAGAAACCCTTACTTTTGTTGACAACTCTAGAGGGCTTCACCAACTTTTTGGATCTATGATCTTCATTCTTCTGCAAATAAGTGAACACCACCATAAAATTTAGAGGAGTTCTCCTTGGGCTAGTGAGCTAGTGAGATAGAAGAAGATGGGATCCTTGGGGAATTTTCTATAGCTAAAAAAATCTTAGAAGACCAATAGACAGAGAGAAAAAACCAATTCTGTAATCAACAGTTTTGAGAGAAAGGAGGAAGTTAGGGAGAAGATCTGTCTCCCACTCCCATATTCCCAACGTAGGGTTTGTTATAACTAATTTATTAAAATCATTATTTATTTAATTAATAAATTAAATTAAATTAAATTTATTTAATCAAATAACAATAAATTTATTTAATTTAAAAATAAATTAAATCAAAATTTAATTTATTAAAATAAATTAAATAATTATTAATTAATCAAATTAATTAATAATAATTAAATTTCTCATATTTAATTAAATGTATATTAGAATCATATTCTAATGCATCCCTCTCTCATAACCTATTAATTTAATTAAATCAAATTTAATTAATAATTCAATTAAATAATTAATTAATTCTCCAATTAGTTAATCATTAAATTAAATATCACATATTTAATTTAACCTTATAATTTAATCACATTCAATTATTTGCTTTCATATTACCTATAATTTTAATGTGCATCTAATGCGCATTAATTTTAACTTATAGTTTTAATATGAATTTTATATATATTAAATTTAATATTTGAACTCCTTCAAATATTTAATTATCCCATTAAATTAATTTTGAATCAAATTCAAAATAAATTTATATTATAAAGTTTAATTAAAATATAAACTTTATATTATAATGTAGCACTATACATCATATTCTTTTCCTTAGTAAATTTGAACATTTCAAATTACTTTAAGTACCTTAATACCCTGTATGTGCTACAAGTGGGACCTAATAGATCTACAGATCAGAAGTTCCAACGATATGAGATTAATTGACTAAACTCACTAACCAGGTTAATCAATATTCGTTAACTGTGGGTACACTTCACTATAGACCTACAGTTGCACTCTTCTCACTTCGGATATATTTCTATGTCTGCAGATATGTTTCTGTGTCCACAAATATTAACCAACAATAGCAAGTTACCCTTCACGAGTGTTTGTAATACTAGCATCCTTACACAACCTTAGTGGGTGGTTATGCAGTTTAATGGCATTTGAGGGATACAATGAAAACAGTTTTCTATTGTTCCCACGAGTTATCAGATTCACCATCGAGTGACTACACGATAGCATCGAGTTTACTAGACGATAGCTTGATTTACTAAACGATCGAGTATCCAGTCTATGTGATACACTTCCATCTTCTATATGGTAGTTCATCGCTTACTCAATCGTCTCCTCTTTCACTCCAATCCTTCCCTCAATCCAAAATAGGCCAGAGCCAACCACTCCTGGATTCTCACACCGAGAATACCAAGGTAATCTTGTGGTTGTATCCGGTTGTTCGAGGACCGAGTTTCTACTTGCTAGTGTTCGAGGCAGATCGAGTTCTTGCTCGTTGCGTTCGTGCTTGATCGAGGATTATCTTCAAGAAGTGTTCTTCAAAGGTATTGTGTCCTTAACCTTTGTATTTATTTCAAAAAGCATGTTGTAATTTAACGTATGTGCATAACCTGTATAGTATGACTGTGAATGTATGTGTTCTTTCACAATGGAGTTTGGACGATCCACTTCCACTCATAGGTCCTCTAAATTTAGAGTTCCTTCAATTAGTATCAGAGCCAGGTTGTTTTGATTTCCAAATTCCATTGTTGTATTGAATGTCATTTACAATCTTTGTGGGTTTTAACATTCTACAATGCGTTTAAGTGTTAAGTGTGTTTGTGAATGTTGATGATGGATGTTTATAGGATAATTGTCTCTGTTTAAAGCTTTCATTTACTTTTACAAAAGTTAATTTGTAAGGGCCCCTGTGTTTTTGGACATATTAACTTGCAATCGAGTCTGTATTCGGTTTATGTTTTATGAGTCATTCGTGATGAAGCTTCAAACGCAAGGAGTTGTTGTTCGCTTCGAGGGAGAAGACGAATCGATGGTCACATCATGTAGCTCAAGCTAGACGATTGTTTAGATTTGGCTATGCGATCGTGTAATATTTGCTCAACGATTGCATAGCTAATGCTATGCGATCGAGTAAAGAATTTACTCGTGTTGCGTTGCTTATATGATCGCGTGGACGCTCGGGGTAAATGATCGTTTAGTTAAGAGCACATGAGCATGCTTAAAAGCATTTTGTTCATGCATTATCTTTATATTATAAGTGTTATAATATAGTAGTTTACATGATTAAATTACTTTTAAGCATGCTCATGCATTATATAATATAAGAGTTATAATAAATGCATGCATCAAAGCATATCCATGCATCATCTTTATTATAAATGTTATAATATAAGGATGTATGTTCGCATGCTTAGTTCATTACTTGTTATATAAAATTTATATATTAGTAATGAATGAACATGGCATGAAGCATGACACTTAGGTTTATTTATAAAAGTTAAAAATACCTTGTGAATATCTAGCTTAGCAATGTGGTTTGTTTTAATTGTTTCATTCTTTATAAATGTTATAATTAATGAAATTAGAATTAAAATCAATAAGAAAGAGATGCATGCAAACTTAAGCTTTAATCTTCTTATAAAAGAGTTTTAAAATTTGATTGAGATAGACTTAAGTTCACGGTTCTAATAAGATTAGAAACCTAAGTTTAATCTTTTAATTTGGTTTAATAGGATTAAATTGACTAATAAAAGATT
Source organism: Benincasa hispida (assembly GCF_009727055.1). NCBI lineage: Eukaryota > Viridiplantae > Streptophyta > Magnoliopsida > Cucurbitales > Cucurbitaceae > Benincasa > Benincasa hispida. Next base: position 40,091,080 of record NC_052357.1, read on the forward strand.
AAATATGTACCAAATCTATCTATAAGGGACCTTTTGGCTAAGGTTGTTCTGGCTAGGCTAGGGTACTTAAGTTGATGAAAATGTCGCACCTTTATCTGAGAACCTACCTGGAAAGGTGAATTAGATAGATTTGTTACACGCATGCAAATTTGATGATAGTTTGTTTAAGTGTTTAATAAGACTTGAATCAAACTTGTTTAATCATGAAAAGTAAGTGTTTCTTTTGAGCAAATTAAACATCCACTTAGTTAAAATCAGTAACTGAATTTTCTAAGTTAATGAATCCTTAGGTAAAACATTTAGTGGGAGGTAATTGGGATATATGATACTTCACTTTACTTCTACACGTTTCTCCTTAAAAAGTTCACACCATGAGATCTATCATCGGCCTCGAGGCACCGTGGGATCCTAAAGGATGGCATTTGGGTAGGTCAATACCAAGGTGAATGGAGAGAATGTTCAAAGTAAGTGGGAGCGGGACGTGTGACAACATATCCCTTGGTCTCTCTCATTAGGTTGGATAAAGTTTTCGTGCATCGCCTCGAGGTACCCTGGGAGTGTCCCCCTAAAGGATGGTTGTATTTGCACAACTCTTTATCTGATCTCCATAAATGGATAGGGTTGTTTTAGTCTCTTGTCTAATATGCTTTTTTCCTACGATGGGCGCATTAGGGCGGGACTCTAGGGCCTAAAATGAGAGGTTACACTTACACATAATTGTTAAGGATGTTGACAAATTCTGGACCAAACAATGGTGACTGTTAGATTCAGTTACAAGGAGTTGTTTCTATCTAATGATTGGGATTGTCTCTTCCAGTGAAAGGGTACTTGATGACCCTACGATGACTTTTATCTTGCCTCACTGGAGCATCATTACAAAATAGATGTCACTTAGGGCACAATAGAACTATTTTGCTAAAACTTAAATGGTGTTAAAAGTCGTAAGGTAAGTAGACTCATTAAGTTTGTTCTTTTTTCAGCAACTTTATAATTATGACTACCGCTACCCTTTCACTTTTAGCCACTGATAAACTAACGGGCGAGAATTATGCTAGTTGGAAGAATACCATTAACACGATGCTAATCATCGATGACTTAGGGTTCGTCCTTATGGAGGATTGTCCTCATATTCCACCTCCCAACGCCGCTCAAAATGTTCAAGAGGCGTACGAGCGTTGGACACGAGCGAACGAAAAGTCCTGAGCATATGTCTTGGCCAACCTTCACAATGTTTTGGTCAAGATGCATGAGCCCATGATCATTGCACGCGAGATCATGGAGTCCTTGAAGGGAATGTTCAAACAACCATCCATACAATTCAGGCACGACGCTCTTAAGATCATCTTCAACTCCAAGATGAAGGAGGGAACATCTGTTCGTGAACATGTTCTGAATATGATAGTCCATTTCATCATGGCGGAGATGAATGGGTCGAGCATCGATGAGGCCAACCAAGTTAGCATAATTCTGGAATCGTTACTAGAAAGCTTCCTTCATTTCGTGAGCAATGCTCTTCTGAACAAGGTTAATTACAACCTTACAACTCTACTCTATGAGTTGCAGACTTTCCAATCTTTGTTGAAAAGCAAGAAAAGAAGGTTGGTGAGGCAAATGTTGCTTCATCATCCAAAAAGTTCCATAAAGGTTCAACCTCAGGAACTAAGTCTGCGCCTCCATCATACCATGAAGCTTTTCACAAATCTACCTACACACACAGTAAATAGTTAACATTTCATATCTAAAAATATCAACCTATGTGCACACAGTTTCCCTTTACATGAGCTCAGAAGCTAGGCCCGTCGGCCCTCTGACCATCCCATTCAAGGTGTTTCCTTCCCACAGGCTTAGGAACTAGACTCTCTGGTCCCCTGACTATCCTGTAAGGATTTATTTTGGGCTCAGGTTCTAGGTTCACAGACCCCCTGACCATCCCAACGTCATATTCACCTCATATTATAACTTACAACATATTAATTCTAAATATGCTTTAAGAGTAAAAGCAGAAACCACTCACAATAACCCACTGAGATCTTTCTTCCTAGTTCACCCGGTTTCATTTGTTCCTTCGCTAGACCCTATTTCAGATTTAAATTTAAGCTTAGATTACTCACTCTTTCGGGCCTTATCTCAAGACATTTCCTTCTTAAAAAATGTGTGAAAATGTATTAACCAAATTACCTTAAAGTTTTGCCTTGAAACTCCTTGGCGAAAGTTTAGAGTCTCAAGTTTACTCCCCCTGGCCCGACTGCTTCCCCACTGGTGAGCATATCTTGGTTTTCCTTGAATTTGATAGGCTTAGATTTAGAATTTTGTTAAAGCAGCCCTCACACTGAATCTACATTTAATTTAGAAACTTTTGGTCAAAAAATCACCTGATTTGCACGATTGGTCCAGAATAACTTCTCGTTTGAATTTAGCCTAGGCGTCTGTCCATACACCCAGCTTACTTCGGCCACCACTCATACTCATACTCCGCCCGATCAATGCCCTTCTTCCCTCGTTCAATGTACGAATATATCTCTAACTTCTCTTTCCTTTGTAGTTTTTATGTCTTAAATGGTTGTGGGTTAAAATGAGGCGGTTCTGCCCTTTTTGTAGGTATCTCATCCTTCTCTTTTTTACCGAGCACCTTCTCCATTGATCACATCCAGGTGTATTCCTCATCTTCTGCCAACGCCCAGCCTCTTCCACCTCCTGTTTTGATGTGTCTTTTACTCACACTATCAACGCAATCTTCATACCAAATGCAACTAAGGTGTCCTTCTCTTCCTTAGCCAGCACTTAGTGCTTAAATTTACATGTCTTCTCGTTGCATCCACCTTTATTTGCTTACGGCCTAAGATTTCCTCCCGATAGGCCATATGTCCGGATGGACAACCTTGATTGCGTTTATTCAATCTCATATGAACCCATCTACTTCATATGCATTCATCCAAACCCTACCTTGTGTAATCCCATTTGACGCAAAACTTGGTCGCATATACTAGATGCTCGCAAGGTTTCCCCCTTGGTCGCATTGCCGTCCTACCGCATATAGCTTACCTTTGGCCTTATGGGCGCTCGATTAGGATTTATGACTCAGCCTTCTTCACCATATAACTATTTAACTCAAGCCTTGTCCTATGCATCTACAGAGCCTCGGATGTCAACCGTATATGTAACATCCCCAACCGCATGTCAATCCCTGAGTCAAGCTGAGGTTCCAACTCAAACACCTCATGGTATTACTTAGCATCGCCTAAGCCTCTTGTTACGCATTCCCTATTGAACCATCGCCATGTATGTCTTTAGTTGCTATGTCGACGCCCTTAGTTCTCATGCTCAGGACCAATGCAACCATTCCTCTTAAACGCTTATTACCCCAAACCCTAGCCAACGCAAAGACATTCACCATGGTTTGTCTCATTGCCGCATTGCACCATCGGGCGTAGTGTTTCCGCATAGGCAACCATCGGCCCTGGTGTTGCCGCATAAGCACCATCGCATGGGTGGTTGCCGCATAGCCAACCATCGCATGGTGTTTGCCGCAGTAGCACCATCCGCTTTATGGTGTTGCTGCATAGCACCATCACATGGTGTTGCCGGGTAACACCATTTCATAGCATCGTCGCATCCATCGTGTAGCATCACCGCATACATGATCAACCCGCGTACGCATCTCCAGCACCTTGCGCCTATGTCCGCACAACTTGAGGCTACCGCATGCTCTACTAACCTCTCAAACTTAGGCTACCGCATGCTTGTCCCCACATAGCCTTTCCTCTCAGCCATACATCAGCCTCTTTCAATACCTAAATAACCTCTACAATTCTAATGGCCAATGCATGGCACAACACCAACGCTTAGCACAAGGCCAATGCATTGTCTAATACTTAGCTATTTTCCAAGCTTTATCCAAGAGTCAAGCTCTCAAATCACACTGGATTTGACTCAATTATTTTTATGCGTTTAGCAACAATCGCCTGGTTCCGTGTTAACTTTGCACTTAATTTAATTCCAACTTTCGAAAAACATTTATTCAACATCGAGAGTTTTTCCTTTTTAGCCCAGGGTTTCATACTTAGTCAGATTCTCTTAGTTATTATTCAACAGGAAAATAGGAATGCAGGTTTCATTCTCACGTAATAGAATTTCCAACCTGTGGCACAGAAAGAAGGGCCATTAGGATTCTTCCCACAAAACAACGGTCAGACAAACAATCAAACAAGTAGCTCACAACCACTGCAATCCTCTTCCTTGGAAAGCCTATTGAAGCAATACATAGAGAAAAAGAAACCGTGCTTCAAAGTCAGGCTACGTCCATATGCAACCTATAATTACAGATGGGCCAGATTGCGAGTGAGTTGAAGAGCAGATTGCAAGGGGCTCTGCCGAGTTCAAGAACTCCCACGCAACCCGGGGGGATCAGGTAAAGAGCAATGTCAGGTTGTGACATTGCGAAGTGGGAAGACTGTGGAAGGAGAAAAGAAGGAGCTTAGTCGGACAGCTCCCATTGCGGCAGAACCTGAAGTTGCAGTGACGCAAGAAGAAGATAGAGAAAAAGAAGTAGTAGAACCAGAGGTTGCGTCGACCTCAAAGCCAACTAAGATGGGAATTGTGAAAGTGCAGTTATCCTCTTTCCCACAGAGACTAAGGAAGAAAAAGAACGAAGAGGTACAGTACCAACGCTTCTTATCTATGTTAAAGCAATTACATATTAACATTCCTTTCAATGAAGCGATTGAGGAGATGCTTGCCTACGCAAAGTTTCTAAAGGATATGGTAACTAAGAAGAGGGGAGCTGGTTAATTTGCCACGGTGGCGTTAACGCAAAGTTCAAAATCAATAATTCCACCGAAGATGATCGATTCTGGGAGCTTTACTATACCATGCTCCATAGGAGGACTGTACATCGGGCAAGCTTTATGTGACCTGTGAGCCAGCATAAATTTGATGCCTCTGTCAATCTTTAGGCAGCTGAATGTAGGGAAACTTGTGCCCACAACCGTGACTCTCCAACTGGCTGATAGATCTCTGGTTCATCCAGAGAGAAAGGTGAAGGACGTGCTCAAACCATTGACAAATTTATCCTACCAGCCGACTTCATCATATTGGACTACGAGGCCGACAAAGATGTGCCCAACATTCTAGGGCGACCATTTTTATCAACAGGTTGCACTCATATTGATGTATATAAAGGAGAGATCACTTTAAGCATCAATGACAGAAGCTCAAGTTCAATATAATTCGTGCCATGAAGTTTCCAGATGAAGAAGACCTGCATGATTCAGATAATGACCAAAATGTGATTGAAGAAGAAAAGTTTGATGAAGAGAATGAAAAAGAGGATGCCAGCGCATCCGTTGCTGCCTGTAATGCGATCATGACAAAAACAAAAAAGAAAGAAGAAATGGTCGCAAAGCAAGAAGAAGGGCCAACAGAAAAAGAAGAAAGAAAAACAAGCAACCATCCCTAGTAGAACCATCAACACTAGAATTAAAGACCCTACCGACCCATTTAAAGTATGCATTTTTGGGGCAGAATGAGAAGCTGCCTATTATTATTTCCTTTGAGCTTAATGAAGTCCAAGAGAATGCGTTGATGAGGATTCTAAGGAAGCATGTACGAGCAATTGGCTAGACGCTCGCCGACATTTGAGGAATCAGCCCAGTGTACCGTATGTACCGCATTCGTCTTGAAGAGGACCACAAAGCAACGATCGAACATCAACGCAGACTCAACCCTGCGATGAAAGAGGTCGTCAAGAAGAAGATTATAAAATGGTTAGATGTGGGCATCATATATTGTATAGCAAATAGCACGTGGATCAGCCCCATGCAGTGTGTGTCGAATAAGGGCAGCATGACGGTAGTCCCGATTGAAAATAATGAATTAATACCGCAAAGGACCATCACTGGATGACACATTTGCATGGACTACGCAAGCTAAATGCGACCATAAAGAAAGATCATTTTCCTCTGCCATTCATTGATCAAATGCTAGATCGACTAGCAGGAAATGACTTTTACTGCTTTCTGGATGGTTATGCCGGGTACAACCAAATTATGATAGCTTCAGAAGACCAAGATATTACCACATTCACCTACCCATATGGGACCTTCGCTTTTCGGCGCATGCCGTTTGGCCTCTGCAATGCGCCAAACATGTTCCAAAGGTGTATAATGGCCATCTTTTCGGATTATCTCGGAGGACTCTGTCGAAAATCTTTATGGACGACTTTCTTTTATTTATTGGGAACACTTATGAAGTCTGTCTAGCCAACTTGGAAGATGATACTGAAGAGATGCGAAAGAGTGGTGTTCAATGGGAAAAAATGTCATTTTATGGTGAAGGAAGGTATAGTGTTGGGACACAATGTTTCCTAGGATGGGTTGGAGGTGGACAAAGCAAAAATCGAAGCAATTGAAAATTTTCCACCTCCAACAAAGCATGAAGGTTGTACGAAGCTTCTTGGGGCACACTAGATTCTACAGGACGCTTTGTCAAAGATTTTTCGAAAATAGCACAACCACTGAGTGCGTTGCTAGAGGTTGACAGAAAATTTGAGTTTTACAACAACTGCCTCAACGCATTTAGAGTTTTGAAGAATGCGCTGATTACCGCACACATGTTGATTGCACCTGATTGGACACTGCCTTTTGAAATAATTTGCGACGCAAGTGGGTATGCGATGAGAGCAGCTTTAGTGCAAAAGAGAAAAGCAATCTTGCATCCCATCGCATATGCGAGTAAAACATTAAACCCTGCTTAGACAAATTATACCATCATAGAGAAAGAGCTTCTGGCGGTAAGTTTTGCGTTGGAAAAATTTCGGGCATATCTGTTGGGAACAAAGGTACTCATCCATACTGATCATTCGAAAATAAAGCACTTAATGACAAAGAAGGACGCAAAGCCGAGGTTGATCAGATGGGTTCTCCTTCTTCAAGAATTTGATAGAAATAATTGATCGAAAGGGGACGGAGAACCAAGTTGCAGATCACTTGTCTAGACTGGAAAATCCTAAGGTTGACCGCAATGAGTCTGAGATGAGTGCGGTGTTCTCGGATGAGCAGCTGTTCCATATTAAAGTAGTATGCAGACATAGTCAATTATCTGGTTTGCGAGCAATTTCCTAAAGAATACACCTATCACCAACAGAAGAAGCTAAAAAATGAATGCAGACATTATTATTGGGATGAGCCGAATCTGTATAAAAAAGGGGCAGACCAGATTTTTTGATTATGCATACCAAATGCTGCTCAAATCCACAGATTATCTCAATTTCATGAGTCACCATATGGTGGGAACTTTGGAGGACAGTGCACCACAGTCAAAGTTTTACAAAGTGGATTCTTTTGGCCTACACTGTTCAAGGATGTAGCTGACTACGCCATGAAATGCGATCTGTCCCAACTCACTGGTAACATTTCATGGAAACATGCAATGCCAATGAACACTATCTTGGAGCTTGAATTGTTCGATGTATGGGGAATTGATTTCATGGGACCATTCCCGCCTTCGAATGGTAAACATTACATTTTGTTAGCCGTCGATTATGTATCCAAGTGGGTAGAGGCAATAACAAGCATCGCAAGCGATGCAGCGGTAGTCTCCCAATTCCTGAAGAAACATATTTTCACTCGTTGTGGCACTCCTCGTACCATCATAAGTGATGAGGGTTCTCACTTTGTTAATCATAATATCAAGGAGCTGCTGCGCAAATACAACATTCTCCACAAAGTGGCCACCGCATACCATCCGTAGATGAATGGTCAGGCCGAAGTATCCAATTGAAAAATTAAGCTAATACTTGAAAAGGTAGTAAGGCCTTCACGAAAATACTGAGCAACGAGGCTTGACGATGCGTTGTGGGCATACCGAACTGCATTTAAAACAACAATAGGTATGTCCCCATATGTGTTGGTATTTGGTAATGCGTGTCATTTCCCTCTGGAGCTGGAATATAAGGCATTGTGGGCAGTAAGGAAGTTGAACTTTGATTTGAATAAAGCAGGAGAAGCGCGAAAAATGAAACTAGTCGAGCTAGAAGAATGGAGGATTAACGCATATGAAAATGCAAAGATTTACAAAGAGCGCACCAAGTGCTGACACGAAAAACGCATATGCAGTAAGAACCTCCAAGTCGGGCAAAAGGTCTTACTCTTCAACTCACATCTGCGGCTCTTCCCGGGAAAGCTAAAGTCACGCTGGTCTGGACCATTCATAATTCGACAAGTACTTCCGCATAGTACCTGTCTCTTATACACATCTAGATGTGTATAAGAGACAGGTAAAGGCATAGGCGCTGGATTGCGGAGATGTTACGCGAAGAAGCCACTTATCTTACTCCATCACCGCAATCCAAAGAAGATAGATCGCCGCAAAGATGGATGTGTCAATACCTGTCTCTTATACACATCTAGATGTGTATAAGAGACAGATTGTGGAGATGTTACACGAAGAAGCCACTTATCTTACTCCATCACCACAATCCAAAGAAGATAGATTGACATAAAGCTGTCTCTTATACACATCTAGATGTGTATAAGAGACAGTAATTTGACCCTCTCTCTATTTTTCTTGCAACGATCGAGGCGCTGGATTGCGGAGATGTTACACGAAGAAGCCACTTATCTTACTCCATCACCGCAATCCAAAGAAGACAGATCGCCACAAAGATGGATGCGTTAATACACAAAACGGGCGACAGTGCAAATTTGGGGGTGTATTCTTCCTTATCTCTATTTCAAATTTCGCACTATCGCATCGCATGTAAGTTTTTAAAGGTTTTATCACCGCATCCTCTTTTATTACCACAAACATTTTACATGGATAAATTTAGTAAATCGCCGCATATTGTCTCTTTGCCAAGTATGATTTCAATGATGAAAAACATGCCTTTATTTCTTTCGTACATACTAGAGTCAACTTAATCTTAAGATAGTCATCTCATAAAATGTTTCTAGAAGTTAGGAGTTTGCTAGCTTTCTTTCAAACTCTCTTTACGAAGCTTTCTAAGAATATCGCATGACTTATCTCAATCTTTTGGCAATAAGGACATTGCCGCATTTTAAATTTAAGGGTGAGGTATTTATTTTCGACCTTGCTATTTTGAAAAAAATAAAATAAAACAACTCCACTGTCAACGCAATGGAAAATCCATGTTGATAAGAGTTAAGTTATGAAAGGCACTTATCCGTAGTTGGATGTTCGGATGACACATGTGGGGGCAAGCCAAAACGAAAGTAAGTCACCAGAATCAACGCATAAATAAATGACCGCAACTCCGCTGCCAAGTAGGTATGAGTTTAGTCTGAAAAAGAGTGCATTGCTCGTAGTTGGATATCCGCATGACACACGTGAGGGCAAGCCAAAACGAAGGAAAGGCACTTGGATCAGTACAAGGTCAGAAAAAAATAATAATGTCAAGAAATATACAAGGATAAAATCATTTGACACCCCGGTGGAAAATTTTCTTTTTGAAATAAATCATGCGATATTCCGGAAATTAGTAAAATCCCTTTGAAGGTTAAGCTTACAGTTCCTAGGTCTTAGAAATATTTTAAGAAGAGACTTGAGTAAGACTTAAGGAAATTTTGGTGTATAAGAGATGAATGAAGTATCCTTGAGAAATCTAGGAAAAGAACATTGCGGTCGATTTGCTAAAAGAAATCTTTAGCTTATGCTTGAGGACAAACATTGTTTACATTTGGGGGTGTGATAACGGGCAAAAATGCACGTTATCATAGTGCTAAGTTCGTAAACAATGTTGGATTGCATTGATAAAACATGTTAAATTATGTCCAAAAAGCATCACATTCATAATATTGCGGTCGCATGCATTCAACGCATTGGAACAATTGATTTTTGTGCTTTTATGCAGATTATGCGTTGACACGAGGCAAGAATTGCGATCATAGGAAATCATTGGTTGAGCGCAACTTCACTGCATTGCGATGATTGTGCTTGCAAACATTTGCTGGAGAAGGATTGCCACAACTTGGTCAGTGCAACATGGTGGGCGCATCTAGATGAAAGGCTAATTAATCGCGATGGGACAGAAAGTTGATGACAGTCGAATCCGAATTAAGTTGACAGCCGATCACGATCACAAGTACATTCAGCTTTTCGGTGACAAATATTCGGTGCATCAGTTAGGAATTAAAGTTGTCCCATCTGTACAATCATGAGAGAGAAGCCGCATTTCACCCTGGATATTCTGTGAATACCAAGGGCAGCCTTCAGAAAAGGGGTTCAGCTATTTTTAGTTCCACACGTTCACGAGTCTGTTCATAGGCTTCCTTTCATTTTAAGGCGGAGCAAGATAAGAGTGGTGACGCTAGAGATTGCTCAAGGCAACTCGAGAGAGAACCTTGGCGCATAGAAGCAGAGAGTGGGCCGACTCTCGCAAAAGTGAGATTATCTTTTAAGCACGAGTAGAAAAACAGTGTAAATGCCTGGGCAACAAGAGATTGCTATCAGGACCTTTATTCTACACTTGCATTGTTATTTTGTACTTCATCTTTATATTTATATAATGGAAGTTCTATTTCTACATCTGTTCACTCTCTTAGCACGCATGAGTAGCTAAACTAGTCGAACGGGTTAAGAAGAACTAAGCTAACATGACCTAGGAAGTTCATTGCTTGTGATTGTCTTGTTTTATGCTGTGCAAAATACCCTTTAGAGTTACTCGAAAGAGAGTCTAAAGAAAGAACCTAATGACTCGAGAGAGCTAGGATAGAATCTGGACTTGAGAGAGCAAGATTAGAACTGCATAAACAGGCGATAGGAACTTAGAGATAAGCTTTATTTGTCAACCTGCATCGCATGCATCCTAGAGATGGGAATGATATTATTGATAACAGGCAGAAATGCATGTTATCATAGTGCTAAGTTCTTAAATAATGTTGGATTGCGTTGATAGAATATGTTAAATTGCATCCATTAAGCATAAAATCTATAATATTGCAGTCGCGTGCGTCAGCACATTGGAACTATTGATTTTTGTATTTTTTGTGCAAAATATGCGTTAACGCATTGCAGAGATTGCGATCATAGGAATACATTGATCGAGCGAAACTTTACCGCAAGACCTTGCGTTAATTGCGTTCGTAAATATTCGCCCGAGAAGAATCGCCGCAACTTAGTCAGCGCAACATGGTGGGCGCATCTGGTGAAAGGACAATTAAGAGTGATGGGACAGAAAGCTGATGACAGTCGGATCCACATTAAGTTGACAACCGATAACGGTCACGAAGTACTTTCAGACTTTATCAATGATAATTAGTCGGCGCATCATTCAGGAATTAAAGTTGTCCCATCTGTACAACTAGGAAAGAGAAGCCGCCTTTCACCTTTTGATACCCTATAAATACCAAGTGCATTCTTCAGAGAAAGGTTAAGCAGTTGATTAGTTCACCATTTTTAGTTCATGCCTTTGTCTATAGTTTTCTTTTCAATTTTAAGGCGGAGCAAGAGAAGAGCGGTGATGCTAGAGATCTCCCAGGGCAACTCGAGAGAGAACATTGGGGCGTAAGGGCGAAGAGTGGGCCGACTCTCACAAAAGCGAGAAATATCTTTAGAGCACGAGTAGAAACAATGTAATCGCCTGGTAGCAAGAAATTGCTACCAGGCTCTTTACTTTACTTGCATTGATATTTGTACTTCATGTTCATATTTATTCAATGAAAGTTCTATTTCTACATCTGTTCACTCTCATAATACGCATGAGTAGCTAAGTTAGTTGAATGGGTTGAGAAGAACTAGGCTAACATGACCTAGGAAGTTCACTGTTTGCGATTGTCTTGTGTTATGTTGTGCCCAACACCCCTTTAGAGCTACTCGAGAGAGAATCTAAAGAAAGAACCTAATGACTCGAGAGAGCTAGGTTAGAATCTAGACTCGAGAGAGTAAGATTAGATCGGCATAAGAAAGAGATAGGGACTTAGAGATAAGCTCTGTTTGTCAACTTGCATCTCATGCATCCTAGGAATAGAAATGATATTATGTGGTCGCATATTTGTGTGGATGTCATCTTGTCATCGCATAAATAGGAATAGAGGTTTATGTGTAAACCCTATAGACTTATCACATAATTATCGCATGCATTTTATAAAAGCCGTGGTATTCGTGCCGAGAGGTGGTTTACTGTTGTATGCATATTGCATGATCGCAAGTATGAACGCATTCTAGGGAGTGTTAGTCGAAACCTTCATTCACCGCATATTCATCACATTTCTAGTTTACCCACTCCTTTCAAACTCCGCCGCATTTTATTTATTTTCAATCAACGTAATCAAACCAACCAACAACTTATTTATTTATCGGTTACCGCAAAGTTTTCATTTAAAAACTATTAACGCAAACTATTTTCACAAGTCCCTGTGATCGACCCTGGACTTACCAGGAAACTCAGGGGAGTTTATACTTGAATTCCGCTGGGGAAACTTGAGTGCAGAACGCAATTCCATCAACGCATATCATCCATTTTTCACACTTAATAAAATAACGCATCAAGTTTTTGGCGTCGTTGTTGGGGACTTCGGCAAAGTAATTTGTTAACGGTAGTTTTTGTTGATTTCTTTGCAGGACTCTCAATCTCTAACAAATTACGACCCGAAGATTGAGAGGACTTTTAGGAGAAGATTGAGAGACCGCCAATAACGACAAGAAAAAACACCAAGAATGGCGGAGCAACCGGCAGGAACGGCCGCTAATGCGAATAATATAATGGCCAACCCCATCCTTCTAGCGAATGAATGCAATAAACCTATCCGGGACTATGTGTCACCAAACCTATATGATTTCTCTCCAGGAATCATGAGGCCGACGTTAGATGGATCAAGGTTTGAAATAAAGTCGATAATGTTGCAGATGATCTAGGCTGTTAGCCAGTTTGGAGGAAGGCGTGGCAAAGACCCACACGCCCACCTTCGGAGCTTCATAGAAATCTGCAACACTTTTATGTTCCCAAATATCTCAACCGAGGAAGTTAGACTAACGATGTTTCCCTTTTCTTTGTGTAACCAGACGAGGAATTGGGCATACTTTTTCGAATCGAGGGAGATAACTTCATGCGAACAGGTGGTGGAAAAGTTTATGAAAAGTACTTTCCACCAACTGAGAATGCTAGGAGAAGAAAATTGAAAACCAATTTTGAACAAGAAGATGACGAATTGCTCAGCCATGCTTGGGCGAGGTTCAAGCGGTTGGTAAGAGACTATCCATACAATGGCTTACCAAACTGCTTGCAAATGGAGATTTTCTACCAAGGATTGAATCCCTCTTCGTAGACCGCTGCCAATGCAGCAGTTGTTGGTGGTCTGCTCCACAAAACATATAAGGAGGCTAAAAGAATACTTGATCACATTTCCAAAAATCATAAAGATTGGCGGGAAAGCAATCAGAGATCAAGAATCAAGGAAAATAACACAAACAATGGGGCCATCGCATCCCTACAGAATCAACTGACTATGATGATGAGTTTAATACAAGGCATCACAATTAATAATACGGAAGCGAAGAAGGAGCAGGTTAGCGCAATTACACAGATGAACGCAAGTTGTGTCCTTTACGGTAATGCTCACCTGATGGAAGAATGCCCAACAAATCCATAGTCAGTATGCTTCATGAGAGATAATCACTTTTCCAATACCTACAACCCCCGGTGGAGAACTCACCCCAATTTTGCTTGAAAGAATCAACAACAAAATTTTCAAACTATGGCACAGAAAGAAGGGCCACCAGGATTCTTTCAACGCAACAACAGTCCATGGCAAAATCAAGCAAGCAGCTCATAACAACCATCGCAATTCTCTTCTTTAAAGGGCCTACTGAAGCAATATATAGAGAAAAATGAGATGGTACTTCAAGGTCAGGCCGTGTCCATCGGCAATCCTGAATTGCAAATGGGCTAGATTGCGAGTGAGCTAAAAAGTCGACCACAAGGGGCGTTGTCGAGCTCAACTGAGCTCCCTCGCAATGTTGGGGGTAATGGAAAGGAACAATGCTTAGCAGTTTCCTCGCTAAATGATAACACGACTGCGGAAGTGAGGGAGAAGCGCATTGCGACTAACTTGAATGCGATAATAACTGAAGTTCCGCTAACCTACAGTTTGGAGACGCTCGAGAAAATAGACCCTGAATTTGCATTCACTTTTCTGCCTCTGGATCTTAAACCCGAGGAAGCTCGACCACCAATGACTCCGCAAAGATTGAAAAAGGAATAAAGTGAGGAAGAAAATATGGCAATAGTGACTGCCGCATAAAATGCTATGATCCCACCTAAAATGGGCAACCCTGGAATCTTCACGATCCCATGCTCTATAGGAGGGACCTTCAGTGGCCAGGCGCTATGCGATCTTGGGGCAAGTATAAACATAATTCCGCCATCAATCTTTAAACAATTGAATGTCGGCCCACTTATGCCTACAAATGAAACTCTCTTGCTCGCGGGCAGATCTCGAATACATCCCGAAAGAGAGTTGAAAAATGCCACAATCTCAATTGATAAATTCATCTTGCCGGCAGACATCCTCATTTTGGATTATAAAGCAGATGAAGATGCGCCCATCATATTGGGACGACCATTCCTTTCAACCGGTTACGCTCAAATTGATGTACGCAAGGGGGAAATTGTATTGAGGATTCATGGGAAAAAGCTCTAAGGCAGTAAAGACCCTTGAAGGCAAAGAAAAAGAGAGAAAAGCCACCTTGGACGTAAGCAAGCCAGCCAAAAATAAGTGGTCCCTGTGTTATCAAATGATCGCAACTTATCAGGGACATAAGTTTTGGAAATTTCGATTCTTCAACCTTTCTCCATCATTCGGAATTCTTACTTTTATCTTTTCAATTCTGATTTATCCTTAGTTACCATCACTATCGATTACAAAAACGAATGCATGAATGATTTTCTTTTGTTTAAAATAATTTGACCCTCTCTTTGTTTTTTCTTACAACGATCGAGGCACTAGATTGCGGAGATGTTACGTGAAGAAGCACTCATCTTATTCCATCATCGCAACTCAAAGAAGAGAGATCGCCGCAAGGATGAATGCGTCAATACAATGCAGGCGACAGCACAAAATTTGGGGGTATACTCTTCTTTATCTTTATTTCAAATTTTGCGCTATCACGCTGCATTTCTCTTTTCAAAGTTTTATCACCGCATCCTTTTTTATTACCGTAATCATCTAACAAGTAGATAAATTTAGTAATTTATTGCATTCTTTTTCTTTTCCAAGTAATATTTCAATGATGACAAATATGCTTCTATTTCTTTCATAATATTAGAATCAACTTAAAATTAAGATAGTCACCTCATGAAATATTTCTAGAAGTTAGGGGTTTGTTAGCTTTCTTTCAAACTCTCTTTACAACACATTCTAGAACATCACATAACTCATTTTAATCTTTTTGGAAATGGAGACATTGCCGCATTTTAAATTTGGGGGTGAGGTATTTATTTTCGACCTTGCTATCTTCTACAAAAAAAAAAAAAAAACAATTTTTTTAGAATACTAACTCCACTGTCAACGCAAAGGGCTATCTCTTATACACATCTAGATGTGTATAAGAGACAGGCAATGGAGACATTGCCGCATTTTAAATTTGGGGGTGAGGTATTTATTTTCGACCTTGCTATCTTCTACAAAAAAAAAAAAAAAAATTTTTTTAGAATACTAACTCCACTGTCAACGCAAAGGGGAAACCCATGTTGATAAGAATTAAGTTGTGGAAGGCACTTACCCGTAGTTAGAAGTCCGCATGACATACGTGGGGGCAAGCCAAAATGAAAGTAAGTTACCAGGATCAACGCATAAATCAATGACCGCAACTCCAATGCCAAATCGGTATAAGTTTAGTCTGAGAAAGAGTACGTTGCTCGTAGTTGGATGTCCGCATGACACATGTGGAGGCAAGCCAAAACGAAGGTAAGGTACTTGGATCAGTGCAAGGTCAGAAAATAATAGCAATAAAGAAAATTTTATGCAAGGATAAATCTTTTGTCACCCCGGTAGAAATTTTTCTTTTTGAAATAAATCATGCGATGTTCCGAAATTTAGTAAAGTCCTTTTGAAAGTTAAACTTGCAATCCCTAGGTCTTAAATATTTTAAGAGTAGACTTGAATAAGACTTAAGAAAATTCTAGTATATAGGATTTGAATGAAGTATCCTTGAGAAATCTAGGAAAAGAACTTTGTGGTGGACTTGCTAAAGTAATCTTTAGGTTATGCTTGAGGACGAGCATTGTTTAAATTTGGGGGTGTGATAACGGGCAGAAATGCATGGTATCATAGTGTTAGGTTCTTAAACAATGTTGGATAGCATAAAATCTATAATATTGCAGTCGCGTGCGTCACCGCATTGGAACTATTGATTTTTGTATTTTTTGTGCAGAATATGCGTTAACGCATTGCAAAGATTGCGATCATAGGAAAACATTGGTCGAGCGAAACTTTACCGCAAGACCTTGCGTTAATCGTGTTCGCAAATATTCGCCTGAGAAGAATCGCCGCAGCTTGGTCAGCGCAACATGGTGGGCGCATCTGGTGAAAGGACAATTAAGAGTGATGGGACAGAAAGCTGATGACAATCGGATCCACATTAATTTGACAGCCGATAATAGTCACGAAGTACCTTCAGACTTTATCGATGATAATTAGTCGGCGCGTCATTCAGGAATTAAAGTTGTCCCATCTGTACAACTAGGAATGAGAAACCGCCTTTCACCTTTTGATACCCTATGAATACAAAGTGCATTCTTCATAGAAGGGTTAAGCAGTTGATTAGTTCACCATTTTTAGTTCACGCCTTTGTCTATAGTTTTCTTTTCAATTTTAAGGTGGAGCAAGAGAAGAGCGGTGACGCTGGAGGACTCCCATGGTAACTCGAGAGAGAACAATCGGGCGTAAGGGCGGAGAGCGGGCTGACTCTCGCGAAAGCGAGAAATATCTTTAGAGCACGAGTAGAAACAATGTAATCGCCTGGTAGCAAGAAATTGCTACCAGGCTCTTTACTTTACTTGCATTGATATTTGTATTTCATCTTTATATTTATTCAATGGAAGTTCTATTTCTACATCTGCTCACTCTCATAATACGCATGAGTAGCTAAGTTAGTTGAATGGGTTGAGAAGAACTAGACTAACATGACCTAGGAAGTTCACTGCTTGCGATTGTCTTTATTATGTTGTGCCCAACACCCCTTTAGAGCTACTCGAGAGAAAGTCTAAAGAAAGAACCTAATGACTCGAGAGAGCTAGGTTAGAATCTAGACTCGAGAGAGCAAGATTAGATCGGCATAAGAAGGAGATAGGGACTTAGAGATAAGCTCTGTTTGTTAATTTGCATCGCATGCATCCTAGGAATAGAAATGATATTATGTGGTCGCATATTTGTGTGGATGTCATCTTGTCATCGCATAAATAGGAATAGAGATTTATGTGTAAACCCTGTAGACTTATCGCATACTTATCGCATGCATTTTACCTTTAGAAGCCGTGGTATTCGCGCCGAGAGGTGGTTTACTGTTGTATGCATGTTGCATGATCGCAAGTATGAACGCATTCTAGGGAATGTTAGCCGAAACCTTTCTCAACTCGTTCACCGCATATTCATCACATTTCTAGTTTACCCACTCCTTTCAAACTCTATCTCATTTTATTTATTTTTAATCAACATAATCAAACCAACCAACAACTTATTTATTTACCGGTTACAGCAAAGTTTTCATTAAAAAACTATCAACGCAAACTACAAGTCCTTGTGATCGACCCTGAATTTACCAGAAAACTTAGGGGAGTTTACACTTGAATTCCACTGGGGAAACTTGACTGCACAACGCATATCATCTATTTTCCATACTTAATAAAATAACGCATCAATTATGTGATCGGGGAAACTTGATTGTTTTCCTCACACTATCAACACAACCTTCATATCAACGCAACATAAGGTGTTCTCCTGTTCATTAGCCAGTACTTAATGCTTAAATTTGCATGTCTTCTTGTGCATCCACCTTATTTGCTTACGGCCTAAGATTTCCTCCTGGTAGGCCACATGTCTGGATGACGGCCTTGATTGCGTTTATTCAATCTCATATGCACCCATCAAACTTCATATGCGTTCATTCAACCCTATCTTGTGTATCCCATTGACGCAACTTGGTCGCATATGCTAGATGCCCGCAAGGTTTCCCCCTTGGCCACATGCCCTCTACCGCATAGCTTACCTTTGCCTTATGCGCTCGACTAGGATTATGACCAACCTTCTTCCACTATATACTATTTACTCAAGCCTTATCCTATTCATCCACAAGCCTCAGATGTCCCAACGCATATAGTACATCTCCAATGCATGTCAATCCCTGAGTCAAGTTGAGTCTCAGCTCAACGCCTCATGGTATAACTTACCATAGCCTAGCCTTTTGTTAACGAATCCCCATGACCATTACATGTATGTCTTAGTTGCTTGTCGACGCCCTTAGTCTCTTGCTCAAGACCAATGCATGTATGACATAAACCTTATTACCGCAAACCCTAGCAACGCAAAAACAATTCACCATCCGTTCACCATGGTTTGTCTCATTGCCACATTGCACCATCGCGTAGTGTTGCCGCATAGCATCATCACATAGTTTGCCACATAGCACCATCTCGTAGTGTTGCCGCATAGCACCATCACATAGTGTTGCCGCATAGCACCATCGCATGTGATGGTGCCTCGCCACGTAACACTATCGCATAACATCGCCGGATCCATCATGTAGCATCGTCGTATACACGATCAACCCGCGCACGCATCTCCAGCACCTTGCGCCTATGTCTGCACAACTTGGGGCTACCGCATGCTCTATTAACCTCTCAAACTTAGGTTGTCGCATGCTTGTCCTCGCATAACCTTTCCTCTCGGTCATATTTCAGCCTTTTTCAATATCTAAATAACCTCTCAAATTCTAATGGCCAATGCATGGCACAACACCAACACTTAGCACAAGGCCAACGCATTATCTAATACTTAGCTATTTTCCAAGCTTTATCCTAGAGTCAAACTCTCAAATTCACACTGGATTTGACTTAATTATTTTTATGCGTTTAGCAACAATCGCCTGGTTTCATGTTAACTTTGCACTTAATTTAATTCCAACTTTCGAAGAACATTTATTCAACATCGAGAGTTTTTTCTTTAGCGCAGGGTTTCATACTTAGTCAGATTCTCTTAGTTATTAGTTTAAATAGGAAAATAGGAATGCAGGTTTCACAATCTAACCGGTAGATTTCCCTTATAATCATAGTAATGTTTTCTTACTTAGTTCATTAAAACTATTTTAAAACTAAGTAAGAAATAATTCTAATCCTATTAGAATTAAAATGATATTAGGTCTAATTAATTTTTAAAAAATTAAAATTAATTAATTTATCATATGATCCCATATTTGCACGCAATTCTTGATTATAGATTAATGGTTTCTAATCATTAATTTTTTAAAACTATTTTCAAATTTTAATGATTAGCCCTATAATCATGCTCTTTATAGTTTAAATTAATTAACAATCATATTCTAATTAATTAAATAATTAAACCATAAAAAATACATTGCATAAATATAATATAACAATTATATATGGATATGTAATGCTCAATGCATCTTGATTTTCATATTTAATTAACATAACTCCTTATATTAAGCTAAACATGAAAATCATACAAAAGCAGGCTATTAAATATAACTGCTTATATTTAACCTATGTAATTATATGGTTTATGCTTTATTAATTTCATCAAATTAACATAATCATTATATTAAATAAATCATGGAATTAAATAATCATGCATTATCCCATACATTATAACTATTATAATAAGGTGAAATTATATCTAAATGACATCTAAAAAGCATTTAAAAAGCATATGAACTGGCTAATTGGTCCCTACGATAAAATTAAAGAATAAAATTACATTAATTTTACAAATTTTATCCTAAAAAGTCTTTAGCCGCTCCAGAACCAAACCAAAATTGCTTGAATCGGCCGAAAACTACTCGAATCGGGCCAAAACTATTCGATCCGATTGAAAATCGCTTGAACCGACGGAAAAAATGCTCGAATCTGTCAAAAATAGCTCGAACCGGTCAAAATCACTAGCTTAGTCAACTAGTCAACGAACTGCTTGAATAGTCAACAAACCGCACGCTAGATGTTGAACCGAACCGCTATCGAACTGACTAGACCACTGAACTATGGCTGACATCAACATCTTCTATGTTACGCGTGATGTTGGCATCATGCTTGTGTCTATCGTATTTTTTTTCAATTTTTTTTCGAATTCCAGCCTGTGTACCTCTGTTTTCTCCCCTTTTTTGCCAAAATTGGTCTCGATTTTCACCGATCTTCATAGAAAATGACCTAATGTAGACCCAGACTTACAGAATACTTAATTTGCAACTTAAATTCCCAAAACGCAAGAGCCTACAAAAGACTTAATTTTTTCATAATAAATGCCCAAAACGTAGGCTCTTACCTGAATGCTGCATATAGAAAATTGTAAATTCTAAGGCCAATTAACAAAATAAGTTCGCAGTAAAATCTAACATTCATAATGGAGATCCCACCTTAAATAAAAAAAAAAAAAAAAGCAAATTTTACTTCATTAATTAAATTTTGACATGGCTCTGATACCAATTGTTGTGTAGAAATCCCAAACGCAGAAAAAATTTCAAATCATTTAAAGATTTTTAATAACAAATTAACCGAAAAAATAAAATCTAGAAACATATACTTTCGTTAACGACTCTGGAGTGTTTCACCAACTTTTTGGATCTACGATCTTGATTCCTCTACTGCAAA
The DNA here is from genome assembly GCF_009727055.1 of Benincasa hispida. Classification (NCBI taxonomy): domain Eukaryota; kingdom Viridiplantae; phylum Streptophyta; class Magnoliopsida; order Cucurbitales; family Cucurbitaceae; genus Benincasa; species Benincasa hispida. Next base: position 40,111,910 of record NC_052357.1, read on the forward strand.
ACAAGTTAACACCACAAAAATATTTCACTGCTACTCTTCTTGGGCTAGTGATGTTAGATGTATTTAAATAATAATATGTTTAATTAAAGTATGGGGTATGTATGTGGATTAATAATTTATCACATTGAATTATTTTATTAGATTGAGCCATATTATGTGATCTAATTAATTAAGATCCTAGATTGTATGGACTTGATGGGTAGAAGTCCACTCCTAGTTAATTAGGTTTAATGGGAACCCTAATTGAACTAGTATATAAGAAGACCTTAAGGTTATGGTCCCCAATATACCAAAACAATAAATACTCAGTCTTTCTTGAATCCTATCTAGAGAAAGATCTCACTTAGCCACCTTATAATTTCCGTCAATTTTGCAATGGAATCCAATATGTTATTCTTGACAATTAAGCATGAATGATCCTAGGATTATATCTATTCAATATAGATCTAATGTATCTATGCTAACAAGTGAGATAGGAGGAGGTAGAATCCTTTGAGGGAATTTTCTACATAGAAAAATCTACCAATTCTATAATGCTAAACTATTATTTATTTAATTAATAAATTAAATCAAATTTAATTTATTTAATTAAATAATAATAAATTTATTTGATTTAAAAATAAATTATATCAAAACTTAATTTATTAAAATAAATCAAATAGTTATTAATTAATCAAATTAATTAATAATAATTAAATATCTCAGATTTAATTAAATATGTATTAGAATCATATTCTAATACATTCCTCTCTCGTAACCTATTAATTTAATTAAACTAAATTTAATTAATAATTTAATTAAATAATTAATTAATTCTCAAATTAATTAATCATTAAATTAAATATCACATATTTAATTTAAACTTAAAATTGAATCACATTCAATTATTTTCTCTCATATTATCTATAATTTTAATGTGCATCTAATGCGTATTAATTTTAACCTATAGTTTAATATGAATTCTATTCATATTAAATTTAATATTTGAACTCCTTCAAATATTTAATTCTCCCATTAAATTAATTTTTGAATCAAATTCAAAATTTATATTATCAAGTTTAATTAAAATATAAACTGTATATTATAATGTATCACCATACATCATATTCTTTCTCTTAGTAAATTTGAACATTACAAATTACTTTAATTACCTCAATAACCTTTATGAGCTATTAGTGGGACCTAATGGACTTATAGATAGAAGCTTCAACTATGTGAGATTAATCTTGGGTACACTCCACTATATTCAACTATGTCCATAGATATTGACCAATAACAAGAAGTTAGTCCTCCACGAGTGTTTATAATACCATCTGGGTCAAATTACCATTTTACTACTAGGTTACCTCTACATTCTTAAGTACCAGTGCTCCTCTAATGAACATTTTGTTTGTGGTCGAACCATAAACAAAAACCCCCCACAGGCCAGTGAAAGGGTAGAACCCTTTGTTCAAGTCCCGGAGACATCACTTAAGGGAACATTCATCTACTTATCTTAAAGTCAGGAAGGAGTGAATTTCATCTCATAAATTATGTTCCCAACTCTCCACTCGGTCTTGTCCCCAAAATGGTAGGCTTATTGAGTCGGCGAACTAACCACTCTCACCCATACAAATCAAAGGACAATTCCTCATGAACAAGAGTCCATAACTCACTTAGAATTAAGACTAAATTGTCTAGGTCAACCTAGTGAAATAGAAATCTGACTAGTCAACGGAGTTACATCTAGTGGTTACTTTTTCGTGGTTTGATCTTATGCATACTCATTGCATAGGATACCTCCATATGCATAAGCATCAGGGGTGAACCCGAAGCTTTCATAAGTAATAATCCCGAAGGAACACATACCATGGTAGTCTAGTGAACCCGAAAGAACACATATCACGACAGTCTAGTGATCTGAAGGAACACATATTATGATGACAGTCTAATGATCTCGAAAGAATACATATCATGGTAGTCTAATGATCTCAAAGGAACACATATCATAGCAATAATGGTGATCCTTAAGAACACTAAATCAATCATAAATGGTGAACCTGAAGATTCACAAACGTAAAATATACAAAGCCCAATAAGAGTGCTAACAGTCACCATCAGTCTAGCATATAACATACAACATCCAAATTTTTTGTCAAACCATAAATATGTTATCATGATCTTAGTAACATAACTCATAGGTTTTCGGAACACTCTCAACAGTCCATCCATTAACAAATCATAGCTAATCATTCCATCATACGAATATCATGCTTTCATGTGCATACACAATCTTAACGTCAACTTAGTTAGGATGCCTAGTCCGAGGGCGAACTAGTAGTAAAGCACTTACATAATAAGATCCAAAGTTCCAAATGATAATAAAAGATTATTTTCTTTCACTAAAACCTACTCTTTGTAATCACTCATATTTAAAAATCCAAGCCTTACTCAAGTATTTGAAAGTCTTGAACATATTAATTTCCTTTTACCTTGCCAAGATAATAAGACCTTCCTTAAATACTTTTAATTTCCTCACATTTATCTTTGTTAAATCAAATAAATTAAAGGTGTTTTTTTTTCACTCTCCAGGTGAAATATAATATCTATACCAAAAGACGTGACTATTTACAATTTTTTTATATACTCTACCATTCATTTTCAAACTTGAAACTTTAATAGTGTTTCTCCACAAGTTGACACTCCTTTAAAACTTCAAATGTTTATCCTTCCTCTTGACATAGTTAATTAAACTTGAGTCTTTTTGTCGCAACAAAAACAAGAACAAAATTCAAGTACCTTAAAAACAATAATTCAACCCAATAACTTGTTTTGTCATTATCACCTATACTCCAATTAATAATTTTCCCCCTCCTTTTTAGGCATGTTACATGAAGAACCAAACATAATATCTTACTTAGTTCACCAATTTTCAATACCACAATAGTTATCACGACTTATTAATCTTTTCGAGATTTCTCTTGAAACATTTTAACTTTAATATCTAATAACCTTTAGTAGAACTATAAGCTCTTCTTCTCTTTCTCATCTATAAAGGATCTTCAATCTTGTACCTAATTACATGCCTTGTTGTGATAAAATTATCTTTAGAACCACGAAAAAAAAAAAAAAAAAATCCTATTCTTTAGTAAATCCTCATTTCGACAACTTATTCGTAGCTTAAACATGCACAACCTTTACTTTCTTCACTATCCACTACATGGTTTTATCAAATTTCAATATCCTCAATCTGAAATATATGTTTCCTTCTTCTAACCATCCTACCATGAGATAAACTAGCACCACACAACCTCATATTTTTTTTTTCATTTTCATGATACCGAAACAAAATAATCATCTCATGTTAACCTCTTTCAAGTAGTTAAACTAGCAATAACAATCAATTAGTACATAAGACTTAAACGTGAATACTTTTAAGCAAAACTTTTATAGAACTTTTAATTGATAAAGAGTGCTTGGCGATGATGAAGAATCTATTAATGAACCATATAGACACTCTGGACTTGCACTGTAAGTCAGTCTACAGAACCATGCTACAAACTTTTCCAAATATTCTTAACACTCATTTGATATGTGAATTCAATTAACTAAAATTATACTTTACAAATTTCTTCGTATAAATATTGCACTTAATGTTGACAAAATACTATTATTTATATAATCTAAAACCTTACAACATATTTTAACAATCATCAATTCTATAATAGTCGGAAGTGGTTGTCAAAGTTGATTATCGAAGATGATTTTCGTTGGGAGTTGGTATTCAGAGGTAGTTATGGGAGCCTAAAGTTGGTCGTATGAAGGTGGTATTGGAGTTGGTCATCGGAGGTAGTTTTTGAAGTCCGAAGTTGGTCGTGCAAAGGTGGTTGTCGAAGTTGATTATAATAATTGGAAATGGTTGTCGAAGTTGTTTATAATAATTGGAAGTGGTTGTCAAAGTTGTTTATCAAAGATTATTTTCCCTTAAGTTTGTAGTCGAGGATAGTTGTTAGAGCCTGAAGTTGGTCACATGAAGGTGGTATTGGAGTTGGTCATCGAAGGTGGTTTTCGGAGCTCGGAGTTGGTCGTGCGAAGGTGGTCATCGAAGTTGATCGTCGAACATGATTTTTGTCAAAGTTTGTAGTTGGAAGTAGTTGTCGGAGCCCGAAGTTGGTCGCATAAAGGTGGTATTGAAGTTGGTCGTCAGAGTTGTCGTCGAAGGTAGTTGTCAAAGCTTGAAGTTGGTTGTCAAAGTTGTCATCGGATGTGGTTGTTAGAGCCTGAAGTTGGTCATCGGAGTTGTCATCGAAGGTGGTTGTCAAGACCTGGAGTAGGTCTCCAGAATTGTCATCGAAGGTAGTTGTCGGAGCTTGGATTTGGTTCCCAGAGTGTGAAAGCGATAAGTCGTTGACAGTGACCATGGATGGAGCCGTTGAAAACTATAAAAGAAGGGAGAGTTGAGTTGATTTGGGGTGAGTTGGCATATACCAACTCAACTCCTAACAACATTTAAAGTTGGTGGACAAAAACAATGAGTTAGTATATTATATAAAACTCAATTCAACTCATGGCCTATTTTAGTTGTCAAGAGTTCCCAGGGAATCTCCGACGAGCCTTTACGGCGTCGAACTCCCAACGCCTTCTTACGTTTGTCGAGAAAAGACTGTTTTCCCAATGACCAAACTCCCGACGCTTGATTTTGGCGTCGGGAGAACTCATTTTTCTTGTAGTAAACCCTCAGATATTTTAGAACTAAAATGAATCACCCCCAATCATATGCTAAGTTCTAGATTTACGCTAGCACAAAAGTGAAGAGTTCCGAGTCTACTTGAGAGCGATGTAAATGAGTGATTTTCGTATATTACATTAAAGGTAAGTTGAGGGAGTTTCATGCATGAAACAAAGACATTAGTCTCACTCAAGAAGTCAGTTGCCTCTCTTCTTCTTCTTCCTCTGCTTCAGGCGTGCGTAGAGCTTTTTATGTCTACCCTATTCGGTTTCTTGATTCCGGAACGAACTCCACCGGCATCTTTCTCATGCCGTTTCTCCTTTTTAAAACTATTTTCCCACTATGTCCTTCTAGAGATGGGGAACTGGGAATAGCCCCGCAGGGAACTTCTTGTTAATTGCACGCACTAAGTCTTTAAAAGCTAACATGAATCCCCGGAACGTAACTTCAAAGTGTCGAAACACCTCCAACAAGCCCTAAAGTCTCTTGCCGCCTAAAACTCCGCCAGAAAGCGCAGCTTTACGTTTAATCCTATGTGCTCAGAGAATGCTATCCGTTCTCCACTTTCGGACCTCACAAAGAGAGAACGTGTTTTTTCCTCTGAGTTTCTCTCTCATTCGCGGAGCGAAGAAAGCTATTTATTTCACCAATAGGCAAAGGGTCGAAGTCAAGGTTGTGTATTTCACATTAGTGTTGATAATAAATAGGGAATTTTCAATGATTTTCTCGGTATTGTTCCAAAACCAATCTACTGTGCTACGCGATGAAGAACATGTCAAAAAGGTAGTAGTCAACGCGACGAATAGCCCAGGGGTGAGCCGATACGGCGAATAAGATGCCGATAGACTCAGAGGACGAAGGAGTTCCTAGGAAAGATTATGGTTCTCGGGTATCCAATCAATTAATCCCCCTCTTTTTGGCAGCATCCACTAATTCGGAACAGAATTTGAAAGCCATATTTCGACCCGGACATTTTCGGGATGCCCCTAATAACCAACGATGATTTATAGGGTATCTTTCCCTATTTGGAGGAGGAGCAGAAGAAATTCTTTGGGAAGTTTGATCAATAGGCCCGAAGAGGTGTGTATTTTGTATTTGAATATGAATTCGTTTTTAGAAAATGTCGGGAAACTTCTGCCCGGGGGATCCATGTGAAGCAGACCGACAATCAGATAAGGAGAGATTCAATCAACCTCAGAGAGGAAAACTAGGGATTCCCGCATAATCAGGTAGCCGGAATCGCGGCAATGAAATCTCGAAACACACAACCACAACAATCAAATAGAAAGACTACGACGAAAGCACAACCGCATCGAAAAACTCTCAAAATGCACAAATAAACTATTGAACTATTTTCCTCAAAAAGAAAAAGAAAAACTATTAAACTATTATCATAACTTTAACTCATCTTCTTTACCGGTGGTCATGAAAACTTTTAGAGATAAATGAAATCCCTTCGAGAAGAAAGAAAAAGAAAAAAAACAAATTCATCTTGATTACACCCACATTCGAGTCGATGTATCGAGGTCCAGATTTTATAGAAATATCGATATTGATGGAAATTTTGGAAATTTTATGGAAATAGATAGAAATTATTATCATTAGTTAATTTAACTTTGATTGTGGCGTAATTAGACTATAGTTAACCATTTTTAAGCATCATTTCTATAAAGTAAGACAACTTTTAGATGTATATTATAAAATATTTGTGTCAAATGTCGTTGAGAGAGAAGAAATTAAAAAAATGAAAAAATAATTACAAAAACTAATATCAAATATTGAAAATTAATTACGAAATTAAAAGGACATGAAATATTTGCATATAAAACAATTGTCAATTGTTTATTATAAAATGGAGTGGATACAAAAATGAAAAACCATATTATTAAACTAACATAATATAATAAGAATAGAAGAATCATAGTATTAAACATAAGAGGGATATAAAAACATAACATTAAACGTAACACAACATAATGGAAAAGAAAGAAGAAAAAGAAAACTTTACAAGTGGATAGAGCTCGAGAGAAAATGAGAGTAATACTATAGAACTCATGTTAATTCAAGTTTGAAGTGAAATAATGTGAAAATTCAATAAAAAATATTTGAGGCCATTTGGAGGCTCAAGTTAAGATGGAATGAGATGGGATATGAAGTATCTCATTGTTTGGCCCCTAAGATGGTATCTCATCCACTTCCTATATCAACAGTGTAGTCACCAAGTTGGTATCTCTCAACAGTTCGTTTGAAACCTTAGTTTCTTCTCCTCAGATCTCTCCTCTCAGAAGTTGAGTTTTTAAGAGACCAAACAAGTTTTTTCTTCTACTTCCTTCTCCTTCTCCTCCTCCTCCTCCTCCTCCTTGATTCAAAATTATACTGTATACCATATTTCATCATTATCAAAGTACATATACTCTAAAAAAGAAGAAAAAAAGTTTACGATTCATATTTTAATCAAACAAAGATAGGTAAAATTATTAAATAATTTAATTTTTTTTTAAAACAGTCATCATATAAACAAACTATTTAGAGTTTAAAAAATTGGGCAAGATATCCCTAACATATGAACTCAACTCTACATCCCCATACACATACATATGAATTGAGATAAAAACAACTATGCACCCCTCAGATACAGATACAGATATATTGAATTCCCCAAACATATAAACTCCAGACATCCTATATCAACTCAGCGTCCCAAACAATTCTTATTATTTTAATAGAAATATATGGTTTCTTGAAAAAAAAAATTTTTATGGTAAAAGAGAAAAAAAAATTCCTTGAGCTAGCATAGTTAATCGTAGGAAAAAAACATTGAAAGATTGAAAATTTAAAGTTTCGATGGAAATATCAAAATATCAATGAAAATGTCAAAATTTTAAAAATTTTGAGAAATTGAGAGAAATCGAAAATTTGACCGAAATTTTAAACGAAGATTATCACTCATGATACAATAAAATATTATAATAATTAAGTATAAAGTTGATTTCAATTACACTCGATTTGAAAAAGTTGCATTTCAATTGTTGAAATTGGAAATTTATTTTAAAATAATCACAATAGGTTTTTACCGCTAGATTCTTAGACAAAAGTTTATATGTACATATGTGAACAAGTCAAACACACATATAAAATGAAATAAAATATGTGTATTATGAATATAATAATAATAAATAGATGTATATTGTTTAGTGTCTCAAAGGTCATGTGTCAATCTTCATGTTATCCATGTGTCTTGTAATTATTCATGTAAGTCCACATCCCACTTGCCACTTTGCCATGATTTTAGTTTTTTTAAAAAAATTATATTATTATTATTATTATTATATTATATTTTTTTCATACCCGTATTTTTGTTGTGCTCCTTAATTTCACAACAATGTGATGTTTTTGAGAACTTTGTCTATGGGGTTCTCGTCTTCCTCTCTTTAAACTCTACACATCCAATTTTTTGTTATTTCATTTTTTTTTTTGTTAACCCTAAACTCCGAATTTATTTCCACTACATGAATACATAATTTTTCGTCAAATATTTAAGGACAAGAACCTTGAAAGTGTTGTTATGAAAAAAAGAATTAAACTTCAAAGGTTGAAAAAAAAAACATTTCAAAATTCGAAAAGCTTTTTAAAATTTAACCTATAATATGTATGAGATGATTACTGTATTTCAGCGGGAAACAAATATATAATTTTGTTTTGAATGGAAAGATATATGTTTATTAAAGTGTTGTACGCTTGTCTTTTCAAAGTTGACCTTTTCACCTAGGAGGTAGCGTACTTCACTTTTGATTGCCTCTCTTTTGTCGCAGCCCATAGTTTGAATCTTGTAAAACAAAAATAATTTGGATGCGTTTTGGCTTAACTTCTCAAATATTTAATTTTAAAAAAAAATTATTTTGAAACAAAATTGAAGTTCTCGATCACCACTCAAAATAGCTATTTTTATCAAAAGAATTTATATAAAATGATTTTTTTTAATAAAATACTTTTTTTTAAAGTCAATTTAAATAGGTACTAAGTTCCTTACCATAACGATTTTAATTTTAGTTTTATTTTTAAAAGTTTTTTTTTCACAATTTCTTTGTGTTACGGTCTTGATTTCTTTTAATAAAACAATTGATTTTTTTTTAGCTGAGTTCAGATTTTTTCACAACTATAAATGAAAATAAATAGAGTATACATATTGCATGTCAAAAGTTGTTAAGAAATAATGTTACAGCATTTCACGGAACATTAAACAATGACAAACAAACAAATAAAAGTGACACTAAAGATTGGTAACCTAGTTCGATAAAATAACACCTATGTTTGGGAAGTAATGTGCCCAGAAAAGATAACTTCACTAATATAAATGATAAGCCATTACAACTTAGTACTTATCTGTGACTATAACAAGATTATAGTGACATTCGTATTTAATCAATCAACTGTTCAACTATGCTCCCCCTAGATGTGAAACTCCCACTTACAACAACTTAGGCTCTCTCTAAGTGTGAATATCAGTGAAGAATTACTTAAGCTCATGCTAAGATTAAGACTTGCTCTCAAAGATTTAAGCTCCCCTTAAGCCGTGAGATTTCCTCTCACAAAGACTTTTACTTTTCCTTTCTCAAATGAAGACCATTCCACTTGAATAACTTAGGCTCCCTTAAGCTCGAGAGTCCCTTCTCAATATGTTTACAGAAGAAAACAATACGACTTGGAGTAAGTCTCCAACCTTACAGCAACTTTGACCTTCATCTCATCAAGGATTGACACAAACACTTGTGAAAACTTCTCACAAGACAATGGCGCTTGTAGTTTTCATTAAAACAACTAACCTCTACCTCCAAAGACCATTCCTTTAAATGTGCACGACGGAAGAGAAATAGAGAAACCCTAGATGCTAAAGTAGGCACACATAGGAAAAGAAGGAAATATGCACACAGACTATAGACAAACTTTTCCAGATAAGGAAAATGTATTTCACAGGATCAACATTTCACAAAAACAAACCTATCTGGTTTAACAGATGCAGAGACAACCTTGATAACATCACGTAAACTTAAACAAGTATTGTCAACACAACATTTCTAACAATATATATTAATTTTTGTAACTTCACTTAAAATTTCAAAATTTGTGTAGGAAATGGATGACAAAAAACTAACGACAAATGATTATCGAGCCAGATTTTAAGGATTGCCTTTTCAACCTTAATGATAGTGCATTTGTTGGATCTCGAGGATATGAAAATATGATTAAAAAAACTTAAAAGAATTAAAAATTATTTCCTATACCAACATGGTGTACATTTCTTTTCAGTTGCTCAATCTTAAGAACTTTAAAGTTAAGTATGCTTAGCTTGGAGTGATTTAATATTGGTTGACCTCTTAAGAATTTTCTTAGAAAACATGTGTGTGAAGATAAAGCATATTGAAAGGATGCATATTGGTGGTTTGTGGGGATAGTCTTCACTCTTGGAAGTAGCTTAAGACAGGTAAAGATGATGTATTGTCAAGTTGTAGGAGATGCAGAGGAGTGTCAGGGTAATTATATATTGAATCCTGGCCTTAAGGTGTTATAAGCTTGGTGTGCTGCTATTTATCATATTTGGAGGGAACGTAATATTTACATTTATTGGTTAACTTGCGACTTCTCGAGGTGATTTGTCAAATTATGTGATATGATGTTGTTCTTTGTTATGTGACTTGAAGGTTCTATTAAGGAGAATTATGTCGACTCTTCCCATTTAGATCTATTTCCATGAGTTCTATAGGACTTTCTTTGTGGTAGTTGTTTTCTTTTTTTAATTGTTTTTTTCTCTTTTGTTTGTGTTTTAATTGTGCTTGATCTCATGCTATGAAGTTCATTTATGATTTATCTTTAATACAATTCAATACCTTTGTAAAAAAGAAAAAAAAAAAATCCTTTTTTTGACCTTCCTATTTTAGAACAATACTAAGGAGACAATCAATGAAAGTAGTATCAAGTTACATTTTTTTTTTAAAAAAAAGATTAACCATCAATATGAAAATTGAACAAGCATAAAGCTTGGACTATATGCTTTATTTTCAAAAGTACATTAATTCCTTCCCTTTAAAAAACTGAGGAATATGAGGGTGGAGCCATGGACAGTATTCCGCCGTTGGATTAGTTCAATAAAGCGTTTGACCAAAAATACCAGGAGTCGCCACCTGGAATCCGAGGCGTCGGGAAACTGGACACGGTATTACCCAGCAGCGGCTTTCCTCGCCGCAAACCGCTATTGGGTTTTTGCCTTTTTCATTCATTCACTCTATAAAATGCTTTCATTTCTATCCACACTCTTCATCGTCATACAAACAAATCTAATATCTGAAAATTCGTCTCAATCTTTGATCGTTTCAAGTTATGTCGAGCACTGTTGGTCAAGTCATCAAATGCAAAGGTATTATTATTCTCCTCTTCCCTGCGGTTTTCTTTTCAATTACCAAGTTTATTCATGTGGGGTTTATGTTTTTTCTTTCTTTCTTTAATTTCTGTTTTTGGGTATTCTTTTTCTCTCTTTCTGCCTACTTTTACTCATTTTAGGTGTCAATTAAAGCTAATTTGATTCCGCGTTCAAGTATAGGAGAAAACGTGTATAAATTTCATAATCAAGATCGCTGTCAAATGGGGTTTTAGTTTTTTGTTTTTGAAAATTAAATGTATGAATGCTACTTTCACCCATATCTAGTAAAAAATAGTCGGGGAAAAAAAGTACAATTATAAAAAGCTGAAAAGCTGAAACGAAATTATTATCAAACTGGCCTAGATAAATGATCCTCTTTAGTTATATTGCCAAGTTCCCTTATGCTATATGCTTTAGGATTGGGGTTTCTGTTTTTGACATGTTAAGTACCTATTGAATAAGGAAAAAGGAACAGATGTAGATACAGGGCCACAAGAATGGTTACTACTATGATCGACAGTTATTATGGACAGTTACATTGTAATAGCCTCATTCAGTAACTTTTCCAATGAATGCATTGTTAAGGAGATACATTGTGTCTTTTTGAGTTTCTGAGGTCCAAAGTTTGAACTGCTGTAAAGTTATTTCCTTCCCAATTAATGTTGAGTTCACTGATGGGCCCTTTAACAAAATTTTAGGGCACAAAGTTTAGAACATAGTTTTCAAATGCTCTCATTCTTTTTCCTAGTGTAGTTATATGCCTGTGTGATTTACTAGTTGTGATGGTTAGAACATTTTGTCTTTTTACATATTCCATGATTAGTTTTCATGATTCTGTTATTTGTCAAACCAAAATGTTGTTTATAAATCTTTTCCTTTTTCTGTGTTACAGCTGCGGTGGCATGGGAGGCTGGAAAGCCACTGGTAATTGAGGAAGTGGAAGTGGCACCACCACAAGCTAATGAAGTCCGTGTCAAAATCCTCTTCACTGCTCTTTGCCACACTGATGTTTACTTCTGGGAAGCCAAGGTAATGTTGTTTTACTATTTTGTTCTTATTATTCTACATGATTTGGAGCATATTTTGCTGTCTCTGCTATCTTTCTTGTTTATAATTTTTGATATAGGCATCTCAAAATGGCTTCATTTGTGTATTTCAGGGCCAAACACCTCTCTTTCCTCGCATATTTGGACATGAAGCTGGAGGGTAAATAATGATTTCTTTTTCTATATCATGGTTGCAATTAGAATCTGTGCGTGTTAGTTTGATAGTAACCTGATGTTATCTTCTTTTTGTTTTGTTTGTTTGTTATCAGAATTGTGGAGAGTGTAGGGGAGGGTGTGACAGATCTCAAGCCAGGAGACCATGTTCTTCCTGTATTCACTGGTGAATGTGGGGATTGTCGCCATTGTCAATCGGAGGAGAGCAACATGTGTGATCTTCTCCGAATCAACACTGACCGTGGTGTTATGATCAATGACGGCAAGTCAAGATTCTCTATAAATGGAAAGCCAATCCATCACTTTGTTGGAACCTCGACCTTTAGCGAATACACTGTTGTTCATGTTGGCTGTCTGGCCAAGATCAACCCGGCCGCACCTCTTGATAAAGTTTGTGTTCTTAGCTGCGGCATATCCACAGGTTTGGAGAAGCTTTCCCCCCTGTTTATATGAAGTGTTTAATGATCCTCAGTTATGTTAGATGATATAATATTAAATTTGCATTCAACCTTTTGAGTCAATTGGTGATTTATGATGTAATATTTAAGATGGTATTATATTAGGTGCTCTAAGAGATATGTTCAAACCCCTGTCATATTATTTCCTCCCTCATTAATTGATTTTTATTTGTTGGGTCTTCTATATTTAGTTTTTGGTCCATGGATGATTTAAGAAGCTGACATGAACTGAATCAATTTGATTTGAAATGTAGGGCTTGGTGCCACTTTGAATGTTGCAAAGCCAAAAAAGGGTTCATCTGTTGCAGTCTTTGGACTTGGAGCTGTTGGCCTTGCAGTAAGCTTACCATAATTCAACTTCAATACTTGCAGATTCTGATTACTATTTTTTCATAAATTCTAATCCCTTCACTTCCCTTGGACAAGGCTGCTGAAGGAGCGAGAATTGCTGGTGCATCCAGGATCATTGGTGTTGATTTGAATCCAAGTCGATTCGAAGAAGGTACAATCAAATTACATAATGACAACTTTCTTAGTTCTAATTTCTGGATTGATTATCATGTATATAAATGTCTTTGTTGTTTCAACGATTGCAGCAAAGAAATTCGGTTGCAACGAGTTTGTGAATCCAAAGGATCATAACAAGCCTGTTCAAGAGGTGATAGCCGAGATGACTGATGGAGGAGTCGACCGGAGTGTCGAATGCACCGGAAGCATTCAGGCAATGATCTCAGCATTCGAATGTGTCCACGATGTAATTCCCTTACCAATCTCATTCTCTCTTTTATACAAAAGAGCAACCCAAAAATAAAGACATATAAATATACATATACTTGACAGGGTTGGGGTGTTGCTGTACTCGTTGGGGTGCCGAACAAAGACGATGCATTCAAAACTCATCCAATGAATCTCCTAAATGAGAGGACTCTGAAGGGTACCTTCTTCGGAAACTACAAACCCCGAACCGACATTCCAGGGGTCGTTGAACAGTACATGAGGAAGGTAAAATCCTAAGAACTGGTAAAAAAAAGGTTTGATTTGTATTATTTAGCATCTGCCATCTGATATCTGAGTTTATTTTGATGTGTTGTTGAAGGAGCTGGAATTGGAGAAGTTCATAACACATTCAGTCCCATTTTCTGAGATAAACAAAGCATTTGATTACATGCTGAAGGGAGAATCAATTCGCTGTATTATAAGGATGGGAGAGTGATTTGTGTTATTTGTTTTTTGGGGGAAGGTTCAACGTTATGATGAATGATAATGCAAGTGTTGTATAAGGATCTTAATTGAGATGTGCAGTCGGTCTGGTTTTATATCTTACAAGAATAAATTTTTTTAGCTATTTCTCGCATTTTCTTTCTATTAGGGTTTTCATTTTAAAATTTTATTTCTTTTAGCGAGAGGATAAAATTAAGGATAATTAAAAAAAAGAAAACCAGAAAAGGAAACATCAATTTAGTTCAGTACTTTTGACTAGTTTCAAGATTTTGGTCCAAATCCCGGTGAGAATTTCAAAGTTCTAATTTAAAGTTTTAAATTATCTAAAGAAAAAACTCTAAATGTTTTCTTTTCTAAAATTACAATAAATAAATAATATTTGATGTCATGAAAAATTATAAAATTAAAATTGTACACATAAAAATAACTTTTATTCGTCCATCTAGACAAATTCTTCTCAATTGCTTCTCTCCATTTTTTAGTTTCCTTGATTATCTGTATTATTCCTTTTTCAACCATGCACAGAAATAACACTGTTTTTATTATACATGCACAGTTCAATATTTAACCATCCCTGTTTGAACAATTGTTATCCATAGATATTAGTTGTGTCGAGGAATTGTGTCTCATCTAGAAAGGATAAAATAGAAATTTATAAGTAAAGTAGGGATAAAAGTGGAAACAAAAGATTCTCTTAAATTGTCCTATTTATATATACAACTTAATGATACATGTATTGCATGTGAATTTGAATGTTTAAAATATAATTGCAATTTGATAAGCGACTTAAAAATAATAAAAATGGGGCAAAACAAATATGGTGAACAATCTATAAAATTAAATGAAATTTATTGAAATGAGTTTTTGAATCTAAATACATTGTAATTAAGAAAACAAAATTAGAATAATAAAAATTAGATGTTGAATGAGAAATTTCGGTTAATTAAATTTTTCCACATCATTACAACGCCCAAGTTTATTTGAAAATTATAAATTCAATCAAGTCGTGTAGTTTAAAGTCATTCGGGTCCAATATTCACATCCAATTCAAATCCATGACAAAAACATGGGCCAATGGAAAGACTGGGTCCAAGCCCTATTTTAGTCTAAGCCCAACAAACAACTGGGCCCAAGCCCATACAAACCCTATGGAAACCTCTATAAATAGAGACTTTCCCCTTTCATTCTAGGGATTGGAAGCTCACAAGAATGAAGTTCAAAGCAACTCCTTAAAGATTGAAGAATTATAAATTTTAAATTTCATCCCATATTTGAGAGAAGGCATCAAAGGATCGACCATTAGAGTTTGTATCCACTATACTATATTGAAATCAGTACAAAAATTACACGAATTAAATTTCTTTGGAAATCTCGTGTGAACTGATTGACACGCCCAGTGGGACTATCTCTATCTTTCATCTCTTTCTCTACAACAAAAAGAAGTCATGATATTTAAAAACAACACTTCCAAAACTTCAAAGATGTTTACACAAGAATAATTATCGGAAGTCGTTCCAAGGAAATTCAACGATCTGAAGAGCTGTAACCCTTTGAGGTCGCGAAGAATACATGGGAGCAACTGTTGAAATCAACAAATAGCGGAATTGTCATAAAAGAGAATCCATTGTCTAATGAAGCCACGTCATCTTCTGAACAATCAAGCAAAGAAGCTTCGGAACCCAATATAATGTCAGTTATGATGATAGGCATGGGTACAGATGAAGAATCCAAATTCGCTTTCAACAACACCACGAAAAAAGCAAGGTAGGTCTCTATCTTTCACTCATGTGTATAGTACCCGGAATGACTAAACTAGAAAAGAAAGTGAGCATGCTAATGAAAACAATCAAAGAGAGAGATTATGAAATCGCGTCTCTAAAGAATCACATTGAAAATCATGATGCTGCTGAATCAAGCCAAGCACTTTCTATTAAGGATAACGACAAAGGGAAGACAATCTTGCAAGATAACCAACGACAACAATCAACTTCAATTGCTTCGTTGTCAGTACAACAATTGCAAAATATGATCACAGACTCTATCAGGGCCCAGTATGGTGGTACTTCTCAAAGTTCTCTATTGTATTCTAAACTATATACAAAGAGAATTGATAATTTAATAATGCCAACCGGATACAACCACCTAAGTTTCAACAATTTGATAGGAAGGGTAATCCAAAGCAACATGTTGCTCATTTTATCGAAACATGTGAATATGTTGGTACACGAGAGGACTTATTATTCAAATAATTTGTTCGAACGTTAAATGAAAATGCTTTTGACTGGTACATTGACCTCGAGTCAGAGTCAATTGATAGATGGGAACATAAATTGTTTGAGAGCTATAAGTTTGGATTGCAAAGACTATCTCATTGAACTGTTCGCCATTGAGATGTGCATTCAAGGCATGCATTGGGGACTTCTTTCCATTCTTCAAGGTATAAAGCCTCACACTTTTGAAGAGTTAGCAACTATGCCCACGATTTGAAGCTTGTTAGGGTTGATGTCCTGAATCTCGTAGGGTTCTGTAGTTTGTAAACACTTGCATGAACAAACATTTTGTGATTTATAATATATGATATTTTATTCACTCTAGTCTATGTAATATTTAATATTTTAGTTGCATTAACCACAAACCAATAAACTAAGAACCATGGTTATCGTTGTAACTTAGACATGTATGTGGAGACATACAAATGGATCGTGTTTTAAATGATAACCTAAATAGTTTGTAGTATATGGATAAGGAGGGATACTTTATCCTTGTGACACTACTAGTATGACCCGCTTTATAGGTGTTACAAATGTTGTAATGTGCTACAAATGATCTGGTCTTGATCATTTGTGTGTTAGACATGTGAGCGGGGATATTCTATACAAAGGAGTTTGTATAAAACCGAACCAAAAAATATTTAGTCTTGTTATATAACGTTGTTCATAATTGAGACATTCATTTCACTAGAATGACCATAGGTAACATGACCTTAATCTTGAGTGAGTTATGAAATTATGCCTATGAGAGTAGTCCTTTGATTTGCATGGGTGAGAGTGGCTAGATTTTTGACTCAACAAGCCTACAATTTTGAAGATCCATCTGATTGGGGAGCTGGAAACTCAGCTACACAAGATGGAATTCATTCCTTCCCAAAAGCAAGGGTAAGTGGATAAATTGTTCCCTTAAGGGTTGACTCCGAGGTTTGAACAATATGGCGCCACACCCTCTCTTGGCCCGAGAGGGGTTTAGTCATAGTGGGACTATGATCTATTGTTTATTAGAGGAATTGGTGGTACTTAAGGAATTAGATGTAACTACAGGGGAAAAACTGTAATTTGGCTCAACTGTACTTACAAGCGATTTGTGAAGGGTTATCATACTATTGATTGGTTATATCTAATGGACATAGAAATATATCTGTAGTGTGAAGAATGAAGCTGTCGGTCTTTAGTGGAGTGCCCAATAGTTAACGGATGGTAGATAATGTGATTAAAGAGTTTAGTCAGTTATTCATATACCGTTGGAGCTTCAAGCTACAGGTCCATAATGTCCCCTTGGTAGCTCAATGGATTCAAGTTGAGAATAAGTTTTTGGGTTAATTTAAAATGTTCAAATTAATAAGAGGGAATTTGATTATATATGATATAATTAAATTAATTAAATTATATATGATATAATTGACATAATGTATTTGATACATTATTGTATGATTGGAAGAACTAATCTTTGAATATGATTCAAATATGATTTCTATGAATAAGATTCACAGTTATTAAGTTTAATATAAATATGATTTAATTTAAATGCTATAAAATAGAAAAAAAAAACTATGGTTTATATATTGTATATGATGCACTATTAAAATTATATGTTATAAATATAACATGATAAGTTAGTTATTGTATTTATCTATAATTTATTAATTATATGATAATTAAATTTCTTTTTCTCCATAACCACCTTTAGTGGGTGGTTATACGGTTTTTATGGCAAAGTGGAATAAAGATGAAAAAGTTATTTTAAAATTATTCTACAAAAACACGACTTACATTATTAACTATCAAGTGATTACACAATAGCATTGAGTTTACTAAACGATAGCTTGAGAGACTACACGATCGAGTATTCAGTCTATGTGATAAACTTTCATCTTCTACACGATAGTTCATCGTTTACTCGATCATCTCTTCCTCCACTCTAAATCTTCCCTCCAACCAAAATAAGCCAGAACCCACAACTTCTGGATTCTCACACTGAGAATACTAAGGTAATCTTGTGGTAGTGTCCAGTTATTCGAGGATCGAGTTTATACTCGTTGCTAGTGTTTGAGGGAGATCGAGTTCTTGTTCATTGCGTTCGTGCTTGATCGAGGGATATACTTGAAGAAAGTGTTCTTCAAAGGTATTGTCTCTCTAACCTTTGTATTTATTTCAAGAAGCATGTTGTAATTTATGATTTAATGCATAATCTATTTAGTATGACTTTGAATGTATGTATTCTTTCACAATGGAGTTTGGACGATTTTCTTCTGCTCATAGGTCCTCTGTAATTAGAGTTCCTTCAAAGCTAAGTATTGCTATCCGAGGAGACAAAACTATTTTAGTTCTTAATGTAAGGAATGAAGAAAATAATGTCGATGTGACTTTAGAAGAATCTATGGTTGTCAATACAATCCTTCTATAATTAACCATTATATATTAATCTCATTAATATAAAATTCCTTGATTTGATTTGAACAATTTAAATCATTCCACATTACTATCCTTTAGTGAGCTAATAGGGAGATCTTATGAACCTATAGATTAGAAGCTCAAATGATATGAGATTAATTGACTAAACTCTTTTAATCCAATTAATCAATATTCATTAAGTATCAAACACTCCACTAAAGAGTGATAGTACACACTCTTCACATTGTAGATATATTTCTGTGTCCATGGATATAATCAATCAATAGAGTGATGACCCTTCACAAATGCTCATAACTATAGTTGGATCAAAATACCATTTTACCCATGTAGTTACATCTAACTTCTTAAGTACCACTGATTCCTCTAATGAACAAACAGTTTAGAGTCCAACTATAAACTAACGCCTTTCGGAATAGTAAGAATTTGAGGCCTCATTGTTCAAGACCTGGAATCAGCTATTAAGGGAGCAATTTATCTACTTTCCCAAGGAATGGGAAGGAGTGAATTTCATCTTGTGTAGTTGTGTTCCCAGTTCTCTATCAGAAAAATCCCGAAATGGTAGGCTTATTGAGTCGATTATCATGACCACTCTCACCATGCAGATCAAAGGATTGTCGTTATAAACATGAATTCACAACTCACTCAGGATTAAGGTCAAATCTCCTATGGTCATTTTAGTGAAATATTAGTTTCTTCAAGGAACAGTGTTATAAAGAGAAACTAATTATTTCGTGGTCCCATCTATGTATAAACAACTTTATACAAGATATCCCCACTCACATGTCTTTACACGAACAATATAGTTCATATTGTTTGTAACACTTACATCTCATGTAACCATTACAAAGTGGGTTGTATTCGCCGTGTTACCAGGATAAGGCACCCATCCTTCATCCATTTACTGCAAACTTTTTAGGTTATTACATGAACCACATACTATTCAAGTAACATCATATAACCTTGGATCTTGATTTATTGGATTGAATTCATTGCTGTCTAAATGTCAAATAAAATACCTATGATTTTATTAGATAAATAATTTGTGTGAACAAAACTAAAAACCACAAGATACATTAGATTTAGGAAATCGAACCCAACAATGATGTCAATTCTGATGTGAAAGGTGCAAAGACAGGTTTTATTGGGAAGACATAAAGCTAAGTCTAACGTGGAAGGCGCAAAGCCAAGTCCAATGCAGAAGGTGCAAAGCCAAGTCTGATGTAGGAGGCATAAAGAATGTCTGATGTGGAAGGTGAAAACCTATATTAGGTGAAAAACGTGAAAAGTTAAGGTAAAAAATTAAAATATCCCTTTCCAATAAGGTGAACCATTTCCTTGCAAAAATGTCATTGTAAAGAATAAGTCCCAACTGCATAACTTAGACCCCTTTAGACTCGGCATATAACTCACTCAGACCCCTCTAGGGACGACATATAACTCAGGTTTGCATATAACTCACTCAGACACCTCTAGGGTCAGAATATAACTCACTCAGACCCCTCTAGGGTCAACGGATAACTCATTCAGACCCCCCACCTTTCTTTTGGTGTTGCATTGCCTCCTTTAAAAAGAATAATGTTGCAGCCTTACTTCAACTCCAAAATAATGGTGCGACTTCCCTTCATCACCAAAATTATTGTGCAACTATGCTTCTTCAACTCCATCGTCGACGTGCTTGACTTTCATGTGAATAGGGAAAAAGTTGACTTTTTTCATCCCTTGAGAAGTTGATAATGAAATTTGGACACAAGTTATGAGCTTTCTGTAAAATAAAAAAAAAAGAATTTGAAAAACAATTATTAAAAAAATTTAGGGAGAAAGTTATTAAAAAAAGTACAACAAAAAAAAAAAAGTGTTAAAAAAGCGTGAGAAGAAAAAAAAAAGAGAGAAATTAAAAAATTGAAAAATGCAAAAGTTAAAAAAAAAAAGGAAATACTAAAAATGTAGAAAATCTTAAACAAAATTAATTTTAAAAAAAGTGAATTATAAAGAAAAAGTCACAATGGACAAAAAGTAATTTTTTTTAAAAGAATTCCTAAAATACATATCTTTTTTTCTCTTTTGTACATAGCCGCCCTTCCCCCTAAAAAAAATTCTCTCCGTCTCAACTCTTTATTCTTTTCCTCTCTCTCTACAAACCTTACAACTACCCCTCTTTTTCGACAATGTAGGAGCCAGACTCCATTGTGGCAACAATCAGAGGTGATACTACCGGGCAGAGACGTTGGGATTAAGTGGCAGTGAAGGCGAAAAAAAAAAAAAGAATGAAAGAAAGGAACAAAAAATTGAAAAGAAAAGAACAATCCATTAGAGACAATGACAACTACTAGACGAAAACCGACACTCTAGTATTGACAAAGATGCATGATGCTTCTAGCGGCTGCATCAACCATCCGACCAACAACAAGTCATGACCATTGGATGAAATTTTTCAGCAGCATGCAAAGGGAATCTAAGGGGCAAAAAAAAAAAAAAAAGCGTCAAAATAAAAATGCTCCAGTCATCAACCACTGATGCCCAACCACATGATGATAGTTGGATAAAGCTTCCCATCAGTGACACAACAAAACTATAAGGAAAAAAAAAAAAAAAGAAAAGGAAAACAATTGTAGTTTCAAAGGATAGAGGCTTTAGGAGAAATTTCAATTTTCTTCTTCACTGAATATTTTGGGCATCATGTGCCCTAATTCTTATACATAGAGGCCCTTGATTTTGGGAAAATAAATAAAATAATAAATATATAAAATTTATACAGATGACAGTAATTCAATGGATAAAATGGAATATATTTGAACAACCTCATAATAGAATTTGTTGTGACTCATCTTTGTGAGGAATTTTTCCTTTTCCCTTGTGGCATGGCTGAGTTGGACTTATGTGACATGGAATGGTTTTATTTTCCACCTTGACATTGACCATCTCTCTAATATCACCCCTCAAATTGGAGGGCAATTCAAGAACTCCCAGTTTGGATCGTAAGTTGAAGAATTGAGTATTGTTAAGTGGTTTGGTTAGGCAGTCCGCTAGTTGATTGCCCGAGGGAACGTATCGTACTTCAAATGCTCCTTTAAGAATTTGGTCTTGAACAAAGTGAACATCAATTTCTATATATTTTGTCCGAGAGTGAAAGACTAGGTTGGCTGCTAGTGCTCCGGCACTTAAGTTATCACACCATATGACCGGTCGAGTGGTAGACTGTAGGCCATTTCATAGAGTAATTGTTGCAGCCATAGAACTTCAAACGTAGCATGTGTAAGGGCTCTATATTGCAACTCTGTACTTGATCATGCTACAGCCGTTTATTATTTGATGACCATGACACAAGGTTGCTTCCAACAAATGTACAATAGGTTGCAATCAACTTTCTGTCGTCAAGGTTGGAAGCCTAGTCAGCATCAGAATAGGTAGAGACGTTTATGTCCGGGCTTGGTTGGAAGAGAATGCCAAAGTGTTTAGTACTACTAATATAATGAAACACTCGTTTCGTAGCCTGCTAGTGCACTTCGGTTGGATTTTGGAGGAATTGGTTAAGTTGATTGACAACATATGTGATGTCAGGGCATATGTGCGTAAAATACTGCAATGCTCCGGTAGATAAAAAAATTTGGGAGGGGTTCTCCATCTGTCTTGGACAACATTCTGACTTGAACACTTGGTGAAGACGTTGGCTTATCACTAGACATGTTGAGCTTGTATAACAGATCATCCACATATTTAGACTGATTTATCATAAAACTAGATTCAAGATACTGAATTTGTATCCCTAGAAAGTAGTGTAATCTCCCCCAGATCCTCCAGTGCAAACTAAACATCAAGAGTAGTAATAAGCTAATCAAATAGTGTTGGACTGTTACCTGTGATGATTATATCATCCACATAGACGAGTAGGAAGATTAATGATTCTATTGACCGATAGATGAATAAGGATGTGTCCGAGCAAGACTGATTGAACTCTATATTGGGTTTTATGTCCTAAAAAATCGCAGTTTGTAAAATAATAAACATTTTCTATTATCAATATACTTGTTATTGATCTCATAAATTGTATGAAAATCTAAATCAAATAAATTAAGACCCATGACTATTGTATGAGTACTTGAACTTTATGTAGAGACATAAGAGTGGATCAGGTTCAAGTAAATAGTCAAAATGATCTATGGTACATGAATGAGATTGGATACCTTATTCTAGTAATACCATTGGATGCGACCTACTTTGTAGTTGTTACAAAAAGTTGTAAAGTGCTACATACGATGTGATCCTAATTCGTACATGTTAGATCAAGACCAAGAAATAAGCCACTCTTACTTTATAACGTTGTTTACTGTTTAAGACTGACTATTTCACTTAGATGACTTAGGTAACTCGATCTTAATCCTAAGATAACTATGAATTCCTATTTATTCGGGATTGCCCTTAGATTTGCATAGTTGAGGGTTGGCTCAACAGCGCTGGCTCAATAAGACTCCCATTTCAGCAGTAAGACCGGATAGATAGCTGGGGACATAGGGTGTAAGATGGAGTTAACTCCTACCTGATTAAGGCATAGGAGAAAGGTTGTTCTCTCAAGTACTGAATCCAGGTCTTGAACAAGGGCCCCACCCTCTCACTTGGTTGAGAGAGTTTGGTTTAGTGATTGGATCACAAACCAGTTATTCAGTAGAGGATCAGTAGGGACTTGAGGAATAAGACGTAATCTCGGGGGTAAAATAGATATTTGACCCAGCTGTTATTACGAACAACCTGTGAAGGGTCGACTTGCTGATTATGGTTAAATCATGTGGACATAATATATCTACAGTGAGGGGAGTGCAACTATGGACTTTATTGGATTGACCCATTAGTTAACAAATGAAGATTAATTTGGTCTAATGAGTTTAGCCAATTAATCTTAGATCGTTGGAGCCCATGATCTGTAGGTCCACGAGGTTCCCTTACTAGCTCGTAACAGACTAGCTCTAAAATAGCGTGATAAGTTAATTTGAAACATTCAAATTAGAATTAAGGGAATTAGTAATTATATGAGATATAATTATATGTTTAATTTTAGAATTAAACGGAATAGGAGAATTTATATATTTAAATATAATTTAAATATATAATGATGGATATGTGTTAAAATTAATTTAATATTTGATATTAAATTAATTAAGTTTTATTTAATAATTAATTTATGACATTAATTAATTTTTTCATTTTTTAAAAATCAAAATAGATTTTATAAAATTGGAAAAGTAAAAACAAAAAGCATACAAAATGGAAAAAAGGGTTTTTCCATTATCCATCACCTAAGTAGCTCACATAGGAAGCAATATCTTGGTCTTGTCTTCTCCAAGCATGAGGTGCAACTCATGCAACTTTTCTTTTTACATGTTGATCTGCAATATAATGAAGTGATTGGAGTAAAAATTGGGCATGCAATCTATAGAGAATTTTAGAGAAAATTCGGGTTGAAGAAATGGTTCTTCAACAAGGTTGCTGCAGTGAGCTTTTCTCCTTCTACCCTTGATTCAAGCTTGTTTTGAGTCTCAAACTCAATCTAAAGCACTAAGAGAATAGTGGGGAAGATCTTGAGGTGGTCTACAACAAGATTTGGAGAAGATTATAGCTGGTGAAGGAGCTTTGAATAAGTTCTGCAAGAGGTATATCTTGAAACTCATTTTTTTCTGCAAAAGCATGCTTTATATTATGCCAAAATCAGTGAATTTGAGTGCTTAGATGATCCTTGTGCTTCTGCTGTTGTTGATACAATCTTACACCCTAGTTTGTTAAGGTTGAACGGAGGGTGGTATTCCAAGCTCGTGGAGCTTTTTTTAGCCCGTATATCGCCTTGTCCAACTTGCACACATAATTCGGGTTCTGATCACTGATGTAGCCGGGAGGTTGACACATATAAAATTCCTCTGTAAGCTTGCCATTTAGAAATGCATTGTTGAAATCAAGTTGCCTAAGCAACCATCCTTGGGAGATAGTCACACTTAGAACTACTCGAATCATTGATGGTTTTACAACAGGGCTGAATGTCTAAAAAAGTCTATACCAGGGTACTAATGAAATCCCTTCGCTACTAAACGTGCTTTGTACCATTGTATTGAGCCATCTGGATTGCACTTCAATCGAAAGATCCACTTATTGCCAACAATATTGTATGAAGGGGAAGAAGGAACCAATGTCCATGTTTGATTTGCTATCAGAGTAGAGTATTCCAGATCCACAACATTCTTCCATTTAGGCGTTGCAATAACATCTTGAACCCATGTTGGTTCTATTTGAGACCAGTCTGTCTTTGTGTGAGCAACCCAGGCTTTAGGTTTGGATATACCAGCCTTTGCCTTGGTAACCATGGGGTGAGTTGGGGCTGCTGGAGGAGGTTGGGTTGGGGCAGGGGTTGGTGCTGGTAGTGAATCAGCAAGGGATGAGTCCTCTCGAGGGTTTGTGAGAGTAGGTATGTTGTCATGGACTCTTGAGCCAAGGGTATTTGAACTGTTAGGAGTATGACCACATGGAGACAGAGCATCTTGAGGACAGGGAGGGGCTTTGGGCTGGACTATGTGAAAGTGTATGCACTCGATGTGGTGCAGCACTAGGAGAAGAGTGAATGATGGGGTGGTAGACTATATTTTGGTCTGGGCTTTGAGTCTGGGCCAAGAGGGGTATGTGTTGAGTATGTAACGATGATGACAGGCTTAGATGAGGAAGAATGTTGAGGACTACTTGTAGGTTTGGAGCTATTGTACCAGACATCGTGGGGTCTGTTGTCGTGATGTCTGTGGTAAATGATCCAAATGCAAATGGAAATTCACTTTCATTGAACTTCACATGTAGACTGATATAGATTCGACTCGTGGGGCTTAGGTAGTGATACCCTTTGTGAAGTGAGCTGGGCTCAATTTAAACACACTTCTCTGAATGTAACTGGAAGTTCTGACTGTGGTATGGACGAAGATATGGAAAGCAGACACACCAGAATGTCCTAAGATTCAAGAAGTTAAGGTCAGTGTCAAAAATTATATTTATTGGTGATTTACCTTGTAAGATAGATGTAGTTAGGCCATTGATTAAATATGCAGTTGTGGAGAATGCCTCCCACAGAAAAATAGGGGCATAGAGGCTTGAGCAAGGAGGGTAAGCCATGTTTCGATTAGGTACCTGTGTTTACGCTCTGCCCGTCCATTTTTTGCAGAGGTATAAGGGCAAGATTTCCTCGATATTATTCCCCTTGACTCACATACACGGTGAATTTTATCATATTCTCTTCCATTGTCCGATTAGAGAGTTTTGATACCTGAATTGAACGAAGTATGGATGAGTTGAACAAAATGATTAAAAACAGACAAAGTATCACTTTTCTATTTAAGGGGATATATCTATAAGTAACGACTGCGATCATCCAAAAACGACACATTATATCGATACCCGTCTGTTGAGGTTATCGGGGCTGGACCCCATACATCCGTGTGAACTAATTCAAATTTTTTTTATGCTTGAGACTTAGAGTTTGGAAATGGTAATGCACTAGCTTTACTTAACTGACATGAATCACAAAATTCGTTGGCTTCATTAGATTTGGAAGGCAAATTACATTCTCTAATAACAAATTCTAGTGTCTTGGAGGACGGGTGACCTAATCTTTTGTGCCAAATGGCTTTTGACTCAACTACATTAATCCTGATTCCTGACAGAACAAAGGCAGCCGAGTTGTTATTTTTGCACAAAGCTGGACCTCCATTTTTTGCATCAGTCTTTAGTACTTCTACTCCTCTCAGCCGATATAGTCCTTTGTCAAGCTGCCATTTCAATAGTATTTTTCCCGTAGCCTTGTCCTTTATGAGACGGTAATCAATATCAATAAAGACAACATTATCATGAGCTAACTTGAATATGCTAATTAAATTCTTTGCAATGTCAGGCACACAAAGTATATCATTTAGTACAAAGTCATTCTTCCATCAGATAAGTATGACTGACCAGTGTGAGAGATATGTAGTTTTTCATTATTACCTACTATAACAAGTTCATTACCTCCATTAGGATTGTTGATATTTTTGTAGTCAGGTGTAACATGATTGGTAGCCCTACTGTCAACATACCAACTTTGATCTCATACTGTTTTAGATGTAGTCAAGAATAGGTTGGGGACTTGTGAAGCCGTATACACAACAGTGGTGTTAGTGTTGGAACCAAAGGATCCGTTGTTACTTCTATTTTGCCTTGGACTCTAAGAGAATTCCTTGTCAAATCGATGATAACACACCAAGGCTGAGTGGCCATATTTTCCACAGACTTGACAGGTTGGCCTATTGTTGTTGTTTTGCCCCCTTCCACATTCTTGACCACTATTTTGTCCATTGAATGGATTGTTGTTGTAATTTTTCCCCCTTGGTTGTTTCCTTGTTGTCGGTTCACATTGGGATTAAACTGTGGTTTTCCTCCATTAGTGTTCCTATTAAAGACTGGAATGATAGAAAGGCTTTGTGCAAAGGAGCTGTGAAGTTTAACAGAGTTCTGTTGCTCTAAACATTTTTCATATGAAAGAAGTTCAGATTGCATATTCAGCCAAGAAATACCCGATTTTCCCTGTATCCCTACAACTACAGGATTATATTCTTCATCGAGTAGGACTTAAGAGATCAGTGTTCTAGTTGACACGAGACTTCCTACTTCTGCTAAGTTGTTAGAATGAAGTTTCATTAGCTTTAGGTACTTACTCATCGTTAGGTTCCCTTTTTGTGTTTGCTAAAAGACTTGTTGTAAGTAATCTTCTTTAGCTCTTGATTGAACACCAAATAGTTTTTGAATGGCCTTCCATAATTCTTTCGCATTTTCGAATCCCATAAGTTGAATAACAACATCAGGGGCCATGGAACTGTACAACCATCACAATAGTAGTTGATTAACTGCTAGCCACGCTTCATATTGGGGATTCAGGCTTCTTTCGATCGACGGCTCACACTATCATCGCTGACCACCTGAGAGCTAGAGGCTGCTTCAGGGGTATCACTCAACGGAGTTGATTGGAGAAACATTAAAGGGCATGGAATTTTTTCAGAGAGATGTCCTTCAAGCCTGTAGCTTCGAAGAATGGGTAGAGCTAATGTTTTCCATGACATAAAATTACCTCGTTCGAGCTTTGTGGTGGTGAGCTAGTTCAATAGTTGGTTTAGTGGTGGTGAGCTGAACTTCACCGGTTTAGTGATGGACGAGCTTCTAGCAGAGGTGGTGCTGGCCATGAAGGGCTCTGATACCAAGTTGAAGTTTCAAAGGACAGAGGCTTTGGGAGAAATTTCGATTTTCTTCTTCACTTATTATTTTGGGCATCATATGCCCTAATTCTTAACACAGAGGCCTTTAATTTTGGGCAAATAAATAAGATAATAACTGTATAACATTTATATAGATGGCAGTAATTCAATGGAAGAGAGGGAATATATTTGAACAACCTCATAACAGAATTTGTTGTGACTCATCTCTGTGAGGAATTTTTCTTTTTCCCATGTGGTATGACTGACTTTGATTTATGTGATGTGGAATGGTTTGATTTTTCACCTTGGCATTGGCCATCTCCCTAATAAAAACCAACGAAGAAATAGAAAGAAAAAGTTGAAAGCTAATGTCCAAGAATAAGATGCAAGAAAAAAAATTTGAAGAAAAAGAAGCAAGTTTAAAGAAGATGACCTAAATATGATAGAACGGGCAGTAGAATCGAAGGCCATGGAATTTTCAAACTCTTCTTCTCTATTTATGTAGGACAACGATATTCAATCATAACCTCTCACAGCTAAATTTTCTTAACAAAAAACTTGATATTGGGTGTATCTTCTCTTAAATAGATTTTGAAATATTCAACTTCAAGTTAAGATTTTGTTTCTACTGCCAAGGCAAATCTTGGGCAAGTTTAAAAGTTTTTTTTTCACTCCCAACCAAGTTTTGGGAAACTTCAAACTATCCCACCCCAGTTTCGGTATAAATTCGACCGACTGATTTAGAGTAAATTCAAATTAAACTAGAGTTGAAATTCGGATGAACTAAATGAGGATATACTCCAATTTTCATATAAATGGGTGTTTAATCCAAACCAATGTTTTTGGATTGAATTCACAAGTCAAAATTATACACAAGTCAAAATTTGGTATACCCCAAATTTTAGCCAAATTAAAATTGGAATGAAATAAAATCATATAAAGACTTGGATACAAACAAAATTTTAACTCAATATCAAATTAAAATATAAGCTCACTTCAAGCATGCACGAGATCAAAGTTGAAGATGAAGTCAAAGTTCTCCAAATTTGCATCAGGATTGATTATATATACAAATATATATATATATTACAAATCTAAAAAGAATGATTGTTAGAATTTGGGATGCCACTCAAGGAGCATAAATTCTACTTTAGTTCAAAATAAAAGCTTGTTCTCAAACAAGAAAGTTAAATGACTACAATTCATCTTTTGTTTACTTGTCGTAAAATATGTCAAGCAAACAAAATTTCAAATAAAATTTTTGAACTAAATTATCATATTTTGATCAAGATGATGCACCAAAAGGAGTCAAAATCATACTTTGATTCCACATTATTTTTTTCGAGATTCACCCACCATATGGACTTGCATAAATCTTTAATCTCGAAAAGAGAGGCATTTGTTGAATGAAAAATTTTGGTCAATTAAATTTTGCCATGTTGAAAGTACAAGCTTATTTGGAAAATATAATGTGGATCAAGTCGTGTAATTTAAAGTCACTTGGATCTAGAATCCACACCCAATTCAAGTCCATGGCAAAAGCTTGGATCAAAAGAAACACTAGGTCCAAGCCCAACTTTAGCCCAAGCCCATATAAAGCCCATGGGAAACCTTTATAATTAGAGGCTTTTCTCTTTCATTTTCGGGATTGGAAGCTCTGAGGATAGGAAGTTTAGAAGATTGAAGTTCAAACCAAATCTTTGGAGATTGAAGAATTATAAATTTCAAACTTTATCCATTGTTTGAGAGAAGGCATCAAAACATAAAATATTAGAGATTGTATTTATTATACTATACTAAAATCAATACAAATATTCTACGAATTACATTCCTTCAGAAATCTCGTGTGAACATTGGATGTAACAAACCAAGATTGTATGATGGATGAGATAATAGAGAGAGAAGTAACCCATGTTGAGAGAGAAAAAAAAAATATGCATTAGTCTGAGATTAAATATTGCTACCAAAATGAAATAACAAATATGACTATCAAAATTGGAAAAATTAAAAGTAATAAACATTGCTTCTGAAATTAAGAAATACGATATAATTTCAGACTTTAATATATGAGTTTGATAATCACTTACATGAATGTTAATTATATGGTGAAAGTCCATTCTTCAATGAGGTTTTGTCCCTAATATTGTGGATGCATACTGAAAATTGAATCTTTTCCTTAGATTTAGAAGAGACGAAGTAGTTACAAATGAGCTACAAATACGTTGAATAGGTGTATTTTGCTCGTAACTACTAAACCTAAGGAATATGTTGAATAGTTGTAAATAATAATTAATCATAATACATTAGGATATAATAGTCCTTTTGTTAGGGACAAATTGAAAAGGTAAGGATTCTCTCCATTTTGTCCCTTTTGTATATACTATAGATATTATAGATTATAGATTTGAAAATATTTGGATAACCATGTATTTGTGTTTTTTTGAGAGGATTTTTAATAAATCTAAATAATATTTTTCTTTAATAATCAATTAAAGAAATAGTTATGGTTTATGAATATTAACTTATTAATTAGTGTGTTAGGTTATATTTTATTGTTAGGGCAGTTGCAGTAGTAGCTACAATTTTTAAAATTTAGTGTCTCTAATTCTTTGATCTTGCAAAAATGGCAAAAAGACAAGTCCAACCCAATTACTAAAATGGAAAAGTCCAAAAAGCCCATTTCTTTGTGACTTCTTTTTGTTCCTCAAATTCACCGACAACTCCCGTCTTTTTTCAACCTAATTGGAGCTTTGGATTTTCCAAAATATATTTGATATACTTCATTAATAAAGGACCAAATATATTAGCTTGTTTACATACTCTTTTTTTTCTTTTTTCTTTTTTTCCAGTAAAGCTAGTTAAGTAATCATCTTAATGTTATGATGCTAATACACGAATAACATACTTAAAATTGTATTTTTAATGAGTATTTCTAGTATCAATACCCTTCTGTTTAAAAGCATTCCGCCTTTCGTGTTCTCGTTTACCTGATAAACTTTTTGTCTTCCCCCAATAAACTCGATATACTTTATTAATATACTCTTTATAAATTTGTCAATCATGCAATAGTTTATACTGCTGATATATTTGATATACTTGATCGATATACCTGATATATTTGATTATGATATATTGCACTGATATACTACGGTCAATTGCTTTATCTTAGGTAATCGTCTTAATGATATTCTATCAATACACTATAATATATTTGATACACTTGATACACTTGTATGATATATTGATATACTTATCAATCATGCACTTGTTTATATTGCTAATAAACTTGATAAACTCGATTGATATACTTTATATACTTGATAGTGATGCACTTAACTGATAAACTACTACTAAATTAGTTAATAATTCACTCGTTTATATTGCTAATAAACTTGATATACTTGACTCATATACTTGATACTAATACACTTGACTGATATACTACCAATAAACTTAATAATTATGCATTCTTTTCTAATGTTTATACATTTGATTGATATATTGCTGATACACTTGATTGTGTTTGGGTCAATGCCTTAAATCTTGTGGTCTTGTAGTTTATAATTGTATTTGTACAAACATTTTATTTATCTAATAAAATAAGAGCTATTTTATTCGACACATAATTGTATTAGCTCAAAAACCAATAAAATAAGATCCAAGGTTATCTGCTGTAACTTAAACATGTATGTAGAGACATACAAATGAATCATGTTTAAGTGATAATCTGAACGGTTTGTAGTAGATAAATAAGGTTGGGTACCTTATCTTATTGACACTACAAATAAGACCCGCTTTTTAGTTGCTACAATTGTTGTAAAGTGCTACAAGTGATCTGATTCTGATCATTCATGTGGAGACATGTGAGCGGGGGTATCCTATACAAAGAGTTTGTATAAAAATGGACAACAAAATGGACAGTCTCTCTTTATAACACTGTTGCTAGAAAAGACTTACATTTCATTAGGATGACCATAAGTGATTTGACCTGAATCTTGAGTGAGTTGTTAAACTTTTGCCTACGAAAGCGGTCCTTTGATTTGTAAGAGTGAGAGTGGCTAAATTCACCGACTCAGTAAGCCTACCATTTTGTGTTTGATTGGGAAGTTGGGAATACAACTATAGAAGAAGAAATTCACTCATTCCCTACTGTTAGGGTAAGTAGAGAAGTTGTTTCCTTAAAAGCTGACTTCGAGGCTTGAACAATGTGGCACCACACCCTCTGCTGGCCTTAGAGAGCTTCAGTTATAGTTGGACTATAACTAATTATTCATTAGAGGGATCAGTGGTACTTAAGGAGTAAAATGTAACTACAAGAGTAAAACGATAACTTTAACCCAGTCATACTTATGAGCAATTTGTGAAGGGTCGACGAACTATTGGTTAGTTATATCCAATGGACATAGAAATATATTTATAGTGCGAAGAGTGCAGGTGTCAGTCTTTAGTGGAGTTTTCGACAGTTAATGAAGGTTGATTAATTTAATTAAAGAGCTAACAAAGGGATCTTATGGAACTATAGATTGAAACTTCAAAGAGTTTAATTAATTCACTAATTTATAATTCCATAAGATCCCTTTGTTAGCTAAATTAGGGTTAATGAGAATCGAATTAATTTTGGATTAATTTGAATTGTTAAAATTAATTAAAGGGAATTAATTATATAAGATATAATTAATATAATGTATATGATACTTATAATATAAAGTTTTGATGAGACAAATAAGTATTTGAATGATTCAAATATTATTTATATGAATGTGATTCATATAAAAACTATAGGTTAAAATCAATATGAATATGATTCATATTAATATTATAGGTTAGATGAGAGATTAATAAATTATAGTTTATATTATATGTGATATAATATAAATTATAGACTATATGTTATATGTGATATAACATATAATTTTTCATATATATATATAATAAAGTTGGTTATTTGTGGTGGTGTTCTTTTGTGTTTGTTGCGTTTCTGTGATTGTGAAACCAGGAGAAAAAGAAACAGTTCGAGTTCGTGTAGTAGATCAGAGGAGGAAGCAAGAAGACTTATTTGTTCAAGGGCGAGTTCTTGAAATTCACTCTTTCCTCTCTCTAATCACTGTGAGCAACATACTTAATTGATCTTGTTTAGTCCATGTTTTCGTCTTCTGCTTTATATTTTTCTTTAAAATGAAAGTTGGGACACGATCTTTTTTGCTACGAATATTCACATATCCTTCAGATCAATATATTGAAAATTTCCAGAAAATTCTAGTTTGTAGTCAGCCAAACAGTGGACATTACTCCACAAATTCGGATAGCTTTGTTATGATAAGAATGGCTTCTCCAATGGCAGAACCAAAGAACCTACCACAAATCTCAAATTTGTAGTTTTTTTTTTTCCTAACAATTTTGAATTCCAAAGAAACTCGTTGACTCTTATGTTAATTTTTTTTTGTCTAAGAAAAAAAATTTGCAAGGGTTTTATCATGGTGGCAATAAGATGATTGCTAGTAATTCTGATCCAACTGATGATGGAACGAACACATGCGTAGTGGAATAAATAATGGATCTAAAGTACTCTAATGAGGTTAATTACAAAGGATAAGCATGCAATTAAAACAAGTAAAAGGTGAAGAATAAATACAACCTATGTAGACTTTGAATCTTCTCCAAATTAGCTCCAATCTTCTCATGAACAGTTCGTAGACCACCACGAGAGTCTTTCCAACTATTCTCTGGCCTTATAACAGAATGGTGGAATCTGGTGAGTGACTAATTTGGAGAGGAAAAAGTTAAGTCTTTGAGAGAAAATTATTATGAGATTATCAAATAATCTCATCAATTTCAACTATGGCCAAGAGTTCTAAACAATCATAAACTCTTCCTTTTTAAAGACCATTACATACAGAACATGCAATTTTGAGTTTCATGAGAATTTAACATTAAAAAATCTACTACTCAAAGTGGAATTTAGTAGGGCAAGTGTCTTCAAATGAAGACAATACATAGCAGTGCAAAAGATGGCATTTTCCACTCTAATTTATTAGATCTCTCTACTAACTTGGTCAATTGTCAAAGTTTGACTTTCAAAGTAAAAAGTCAACAATTTAACTTTCATTGCATTTTGACCTAGTCAACAATTTACTTTTAATACAATTTTGACCAATTCCATTTAATTTCAAAATTAATTCTAATAATCAATTTTAAATTAAAATTAATATTAAATAGTTAACTAAACAATTTAATTAATTAAATTTAATATTAAATCCAACAATAATCCTAATGAATATGACTCCCTATTCATAATCTTGATATTTAAATCTTATTTAAATATCTTCTATTTTCTCTCTCTTTATGTTTAATTCACAATTAAATATTAGGTTAAATATATCGTATATATTTACCACTTTTCTTTAAATTCGTTCGTCACACTATTCTAAAGTTTAGTCCGATATGAGCTAGTAGGGAGACCTCATGGAGCTACAGATCATGGGTTCCAACGATTCACGATTAACTGACTAAACTAACCTAATTAACCACCATTCTTTAACTATCAAGACACTTCACTAAAGCCCAGTAGTAGCACTCCCCTCACTGTAGATATATTATGTCCACTTGATATAATCTTGATTAGTAAGTTAACCCTTCATAAGTTATTCTTAATAACTGCTGGGTCAAAAGCTGTTTTACCCCTAAGATTACATCTTGTTGTTAAGTCCCACTAATCCTCTAATGAACAATTGGTTTGTGATCCAATTACTCAACCGAGTCCTTCTCGGGCCAATAAGAGAATAGGGCCCCTTGTTCAAGACCCGAAATCAACACTTAAGGAAGCAACCTCTCTACTATCCCTTAAAGCAGGTAGGAATAGATTTTGTCTTGCACCCTATGTCCCCAGCTATCTATCCAGTCTTACTCCTGAAATGGGAGGCTTATTGAGCCGACTCTATTGAACCAACCCTCACCCGTGTAAATCTAAGGATAATCTCGAATAAACAAGAGTTCATAGTTAACTCAAGATTAAGGTCAAGTTACCTAGGTCATATTTTGGAAATAGTCAGTCTTAAACAATAAACAACGTTATAAAGTAAGAGTGACTTAATTCTTGGTCCAATCTTATGCAAAGTCATTGTATAGGACGCCCCCACTCCTCATGTCAATACATAAACGAATCAGGATCACTTCGTTTGTAGCACTTTACAACAAATTGTAACAATTACAGAGTGTGCCACATCCAATAATGTGACTAGAATAAGATACCCAACCTTATTCGTATACTATAGACCATTTGGGCTATTTATTGAACTTGATCCACTCTTATGTCTTCACATAAAGTTCATGTATTCAAATAATAGCCATGGATATTTAATTTATTAGATTTAGACTTTACAAGTGTAATTCACATATTCAATAACAATTTTATTGAATAAACATCAAGAACATTTTTATTGATAATAGAAAATGTTTAACATTACAAACTGCAAATTTTAGGATATACAACCTAACAACTAATAGGGATTTTTTTATTTGTAATGCAAAAAAATAAATCAATCGAATAATTGTACACAAGCAAAGAAACGAATCTCCCATACAAAAACAATTATGAAGGATCAATCCATGATAGAGACAGTTTCTACAGAAGAAGAAAAGAAAGGAGGAGGAGGAGGAGGAGGAGGAGGAGGAGGAGGAGGAGAGGAGGAGGAGGAGGAGGAGGAGGAGAAGAAGAAGAAATCGAGGATTTCTAATGCGTACGTGATGAATCTTCAGAGGATGAACTCCAAAAGACAAATCGAAGCCTAAACCGTTGAAATATACAAGAGAGAAAATGAAGTAAGATCCTTCAAGGGTAATTTTGGAGTAAGAATTTTTTTTTTTTTTTTTTTTTTTTTTTTTAATTTATAAGAAATATCTTCTTGATGAGTAATGTAATCTTAGTGATAGGATAATTTTTGCCATATCTAAAAAATCTGAAAAGTCAGAGTCATACTTGCTACACCCTAATCTTAATTTGTTACACAATACAATTTTATGTATAAAAACTCGGCCAATGTGGAGGATGTTCAATAAGATTTTAATTTAGTAGTTGATTGAATGTATAATGAGTATAATTTATTACAATTGATAAGCTTTTCTTGCAACTTATTCTTAATGTTAATTTGTTTCAAGGGCATTGCAGCTTGTTTACGAATGTGGATTTATCGAGAACTTTTTAGCACCTTTGAAGACGTGTTTGATTCTTAAGAGTTTAGAGACTATTATTGTAACATCCCGAATTTCAGGAAAATTTAAGTTAATTATCTAAAATTATTGAGTTTGAATTTCCCTTTCATTTCGAAAATTGGGGTTAAATTGAAATAATTGAAAAACTTTTATTGGTTAAATTAAATTTAATTGATTAGATATTCGTACTGATTATCTTGAAAATATTGAATTTTACTTCCTTTGATTTTGGATTTTAGGGCCAACTTAAAAAAAAAAAAAAATCAAAAGAGATAATTAATTCATGTAGTTTTGTTTTATTTAAATATTTGGAAGGATTTAATTTGTATCAAATTGATGGATCTTATGCCCTTTAATTTTGGTTTTAGAAGCCTAAATTAAGATAATTTGAAAAGTTATTTGATTTCTAAATTTAATAGAATCTTTGGAGATTTTTTAGATATTGGGATAAAATATTTTATTTGTCTTTTCAAAATTTGGAAAAGAATAAAAGAATTGAGATTTTTTTATAATTAAATGAGAGTGAAAAAAAGGTCCAAAATGGGGAGAAAACAATTCGATTTTTCAACGACAACTTTCACAAAATTATCGATTTTCAGAGTTTGAACCGTTGGATCATGCTCAAATTTGTTTAGTCTATTCGAGATATATAGAGTTTTGTTTTGAACGGTTAGATTGTTGTTTGAAGTTCTGGTTTGTTTGTAATCACTGCTAAATAAAATATGTAAACTAAATCTGATTAATTAGGCCCAAAGGCCAACCTCATGGACCAACCAAGTCCAAGTCCAATTAATTGAGCCCAAAAACCAGACCCATGGATCAACAAAGCCCAAACCCACCTGTGAACTCTATAAATAGATAAGCTCTCCTCATTTAGAGGGGTCAACAATTCTATAGAGCTTATAGGGAATTCTTTATAACCAGAAGACCCTGAAGACTGAAGTCCTTTGAAATGTAAGCATTATTCTGAAGACTAAGCATTCTGAAGATTCTCTACATTCAGAGTGACAAGAGAATTCATCAACAAGCAGAAGACTTTCAAGACTCCACGAAATAATTTTTTTTTGGAATCTTGTGCGAATAGAGACATAGTGTTTTTGAGTTTACCCTTTATGCATCATCAACCCTAATTTTAATAAAATGAGCTGATGTGTGATTAGCCAAAACTGTCAATTAAAAACAAATGTGGTTGAAAAAACTTTTCAAACTATCTTTTAAAGTGATATATTTTATCAAGACTACAATATGCTAATGTCTACCTTTAATTATTCAAACCAAATGTGTGGTTTCACCTCATATGCCGAGATCAGAAGTTTAGTTTGCCAAGCTCTATCTCTATATGCGAGGGCAACTCTGGTCCGTCCGACTCCGCCTTGTACACGAGATCGACTCTAGCCAACTTGACTCTCGCTCAAAAGCTTGATGGCATACATTTCATTTTCAACAGTTTTAAATGCATTTAATCGTGCCACAGAATGGCATACTTTCCCTTATCTTCAAATTTGGGAGAGTTGTAAGCCGTTGCAGGGCCCTCCTCCATGACGTTCAGGATATAGTGTAACGGTGCTACAAGTAGACCTTATTGGGATCCTCCCTAGGTGAAAAGCATGGGAGAGTTGTAAGATTGCAGGGACCTTTCGGGCTGCCTCACGCCATGACGATCAGGATATGCGAACGGCGCTACAAGGTAGACCTTATCGGGATCCTTCCTAGGGTTGAAAACATGGAGAGTTTAAGCCTTGCAGACCCTCACATGACGATCAGGAAGCATGAACAGGCAATACAATAGATAGTAACATACCAAGGTCATCCTAAAAAACGCGGTTGTACTCCCTTGAGTTGCGCTTTAGCTCCTACAAAAGAGTAAGGGGACAAAAATTAAAAAAAAAAGGCAAGAAGAAAAAAGAAAAAAAAAAAAAGAAAAAAAAAAGAAAGAAAAAAAAGAAAAAAAGAGAGAAAAAAAAACAAATTTTCTTAAAAAAAAAGAAAGAAAAAGAGAAAAAGGAGAGAAAGGAAGGATTATAAGGAGAGGAGGGAATGAAGATAATGGAGGGGTTTGGGGTCTTATTTATAGAGAGTTTTCCTGATTCATAACAAATTAGGAAAACAAATCAAATAAAAGATTTGATTTAAAATATTAGAGATTCTATCCTAATTTTAAATTAAATTAAACAATTTATCCCAACTAAGATTTGGCATATTCCAAATTATATCAAAGTCAAATTTAAATTGTGGATAAAATCATAAATTAAAATCTGACCATATTCCAAATTTTATTCAAAATCAAATTGTTTCAACATTAAATTGCAAATAACATCTCAAATCAAAATTTTAGTATATTCCAAATTTTATCCCAAATCTAAATTATGAGACTTTTATACTCAAAAATTATATTAAAGATAAAATCTCAAATTAAAATTTGGGCATATTCCAAATTTTATCCCACCTAAATCACACAATCATACTTTTATCCACCTAAATCACCAAATCATACTTTTATATCCCAAATTATTAAGTCAAATTAAAATTTGGGCATATTCCAAATTTATCCAAATCCAAATCATCAGACTTTTATCCTCAAACCATATTATTAAGATAAAATCTCAAATTAAAATTTGAAATATTCCAATTTTATATCAATTCACTAATTTAGGTTCTAAATCAAGTTGTGGGAAAGATCTAAAATTCATCCTAAATTAAATATTTGTCATATTCCAAATTCAAGTATCTTATTGAGCGGATAAAAAAAAATCTTTTATTCAAATTTGGGCATATCCCAAATTTTAAATTTTATCTTAATCCAAATCAAATTAAATTGGGACAAAGCTCAAAATTTTTCATAAAATTTGGCGATATTCCAAATTTTATCCCCAATTCAGGTTAACTTATGTACTAAATTCATAGTTTGACTGACATATCAATTAAGGTCAATTCAAGAACAAATATATTTGGATTTTGATTCCAACTTTTATATTTTTCGAGATTCATCCACTCATGTATGTGCATAAATTTGGGGCATTTGTTGAATGAGAAATTTTAGACCAACCACACGTTGCCATGTCATTTACTAAATTAATGATGAAATTCCAAATC
The DNA here is from genome assembly GCF_009727055.1 of Benincasa hispida. Taxonomy (NCBI): domain Eukaryota; kingdom Viridiplantae; phylum Streptophyta; class Magnoliopsida; order Cucurbitales; family Cucurbitaceae; genus Benincasa; species Benincasa hispida. The sequence goes on from NC_052357.1 coordinate 40,151,160, forward strand.
ATTAAATTTGGGCTCAATTAGGAGTTGACATATGTCTTGAATTGAAGTTGAAGACAAATTTCGATGACGCCACGTGGTTTTATCATGACCGTTGAATCAGATAAGATTAATTGAACCCAATTTAATATTATTATTTAGGTCATAGTCCAACTAAGTCAAAAAAATGAGCTGAATTTGACCCAAATGTCAAATCAGGCCTAAATCTGATTAATTGGGCCCAAAGGCCAACCCATGGACCAACCAAGCTCAAATCCAACTATTTGAGCCCAAAGGCCAGACCCATGGATCAACCAAGCCCAAGCCCACTTGTGAACTCTATAAATAGATGAGCTCTCCTCATTTGGAGGGGTCAACAATTCTATACTTCAGAGAGACAAGAGAAGACTGAAGTCCTACTGAAGTCCTCAGAGAGACAAGAGAATTCATCAACAAGCAGAAGACTTTCAAGAAATAATTTTTTTTTTGGAATCTTGTGCGAATAGAGACATAGTGTTTTTGAGTTTACCCTTTATGCATCATCAACCCTAATTTTAATAAAATGAGCTGATGTGTGATTAGCCAAAATTTCAATTAAAAACCAAATGGGTTTAAAAATTTTCAAATATAATATCTTTTAAAAGTGAAATTTTATCAAACAAATATACTAATGTCTACCTTTAATTTCATAAAAACCATTTGATCTCCCTACCATATAATATTGTTAAAAAAAAAAAAAAAAAAGAAAAATCATGACAAAACCCATAAAACAAAAAGAGTTTTTTAAATTCATAAACCACGAGAATCAGAATAACAATGAATTTCTGGTGGCCCATGTAATTTTTTATTTTTTATTTCATCAGAAATCAGAATCAGAATCTTTATGCCATGGAATAATTATAAAGATCATTGCTATAATACTACTCTTGATTCCATCTCTCCCTAAACAAACGTGAAAGAATCAAAATTGGAATTTGCATCTTCATTAACTAATTAAATGTGTTACAAAATGAATGATGGGTTATTTTATTATTACTGATTTTTTTAGTAAGATAATATGAGGGCAAGGATTTGAATTTTCTATATGAAGAAATGAAAAGTATATATATTTTGAATGAAACATAACAAACAAAATTAATAAAAGTTTAATAGAAGGTAGTAAAGTGTAATTACATCAAGAAGTTACTCAGAAATACACCAAAAGATAATATAAGAATAAAGTGTAATTACATCAAGAAGTATTACACCAGAAGATAATATAAGAAAGTAGAATCACACACATAATTACAAAAATAATTCTAAGAAACAAGAGATGGACAAACAAATGAGACAAAAGTCATGGAAAACAGTATATTGAATTTGTTTTCAAGATTGATCAATGATGATCCATTCGAATGACGCATCGGATAGACTGTCCGTTGAGCATGTAGTCGAATGCCTTGTTGATTTCATTAAAGGGAACAGAGTGAGTGATGAATTTCTCCAATTCAAGCTCCTACATGATCAATTAATATAGATTAATTTAGAACAAGAGAGAAACTTTGAAAAGGAATTAATTAGTGATTGATACTAACCTTGTTCAAGTACTGCTCAACCACATTGGGAATGTCTGAGCGAGTTTTGTAGTTCCCAAAGAAGGTTCCCTTTAGAGTCTTCTCATTCAGGAAGTGCATTGGATGAGTCTTGAAGGAATCATCTTTGTTTGGGACACCAACAAGCACAGCAACACCCCAACCCTGATCCATTTATTCCATATATTATTATGTCAGAATTAGAGCATTATGTAATCTAATTTATATATGCTAATGAATGAAGAAAAAAAAAAATAAAAAATTACATCATGAACACATTCAAAGGCTGAGATCATTGCTTGGATGCTTCCTGTACATTCAACACTTCGGTCAACTCCTCCATTTGTCATCTCAGCAATCACCTGTATGTATGTGGAAATAATTCATCAATCATTATTACTTGTTCTTAATCAATTCATATAATTACCTGTTTAATTTTTTATTTTTTTTTTGTTTTTTTAAAAAAAACTAATGAATAAATTAATGAATGAATTATAATTACCTGTTGGACAGGTTTGTCATAATCCTTTGGATTCACAAACTCATTGACACCAAATTTTTTAGCTGTGGTTTAAAAATAAATAAGAGAAAATAAGCATATTGATTATCGAATATTGAACTGGAGGGGCATGCAGGAATTAATTAATTAATGATGAGTAATTTATACCTTCTTCAAATCGACTTGGATTGAGATCGACTCCAATGATCCTGGATGCCCCAGCAATTCTTGCACCCTCAGCAGCCTATAAATTAGAAGAAAGTGATGATTCTTAATATATAATTCAAAATCAACCACAGAGAGAGAAATTGAAATTGAAATTGAAAATATACTTACAGCAAGGCCAACAGCACCTAATCCAAATATAGCAATAGAGGATCCCTTAGTGGGCTTAGCAACATTCAGAGTGGCACCAAGACCAGTGGAAATGCCACAACTAAGAACACACACAATGTCAAGGGGGGCAGAAGGGTTGATTTTGGCCAAACATCCAACATGGACAACTGTGTATTCACTAAATGTCGAGGTTCCCACAAAGTGGTAAATTGGTTGTCCGTTTTTAGAGAATCGTGTGTTGTTGTCGCTGATCATCACTCCACGGTCAGTGTTGATTCGAAGGAGATCGCACATGTTGCTCTCTTCCGACTTACAATGACGGCATTCCCCACACTCCCCTGTGAACACTGGCAGTACATGGTCGCCTGCTTTCAGACTGGTCACCCCTTCCCCTACGCTCTCGACAACTCTGTTTTAATTTTTACAAACACAAGTAATTATAATTATATATATATTTAGTAATTCTAATAGAAAAATATTATACATATATATATATATATGTGTGTGTGTGTGTGTAACATACCCTCCAGCTTCATGCCCGAATATTCGAGGAAACAGAGGTGTTTGGCCCTGAAATGTACAAAAAAGATGCAATTTTGAGAAGACCCACAAAGTCAAATTGAAGTTTTTAGAATAAAGTGTTGAAATTAGACCTTGGCCTCCCAGAAGTAAACATCAGTGTGGCAAAGAGCAGTGAAGAGGATCTTGACACGGACTTCATTAGCTTGTGGTGGTGCCACTTCCACTTCCTCAATTACCAGTGGCTTTCCAGCCTCCCATGCCACTGCAGCTGTATAATCCAAAGCATAACAAACTAAATTATTAGAATTACATCCACCAATTAAATCTGATCATCAATCAAAATTAATCCATCCACCGCGAATAACTACATTTGAAATGGGGTTATGTACGAACCAACCTTTGCATTTGATGACTTGACCTGCGGTGCTTGACATCACTTCCACGAACAATTTTCAAACGCAACTTCTTGCTTCAAGCAAATCAATATGTTGATGAGATGAGTTTTGTGTTTGATTTTGTTATCAAATCTCTATTTATAATGCTCTGCCAAAATGCCGAAACACAACAACACCCCACATTTGGAGTATAATAATTGACAAATTGAATTTCTTTGTGGGCGATGTGGCTTTTTTTGGTGCCTTGGGTTCTTAATGATGTTCTCGAGAGTTGAAAAATAGCAACTTGGAGAAAAAAACACCAGAAAAAAAAAAAAAAGACAACTTGGTGTGTAAGCATATAAACATGGAGGTGAGGAATCCAGATTCCAATAGTCTAAAAACCTTGAGCGTACACTTTTTATATATTAACCATATTAAAAAATTTGAGAATGAGTTGACTTTCTTAAGCCTCATCTTTGATTGAATTCTTTGGGCCAATTATATTTTTAAGTACAGCGATTCATGCTTTTTGAAGTTCATTTTACTTCAATCATAAGAGGTTTATATTTAAAATCTTTCTAATAAGCTCTTCCAGTTTCAAATTTATATATTATATCCATGAGTGTCTAATGTGGTGTTTGGCTCACCAACATGAGTTGAGTAGAGTTGGTATAATATACCAACTCATTGTTTGGTCCACAAACTTTAAATGTTGATGGAGTTGAGTTGGTATATTTTACCAACTCACCCCAACACTCCCTTCTTCCAATATTTTTAATGACTTCACCCATTGACTACTGTCACATACGGGGAACTAACTCTAGGCTCTGATAACCACCTCCGATGAAAACTCCGAAGATGAAATCCGGGCTTCGACAACCACCTTTGATGACAGTTCCGACGATCAACTCAGGGCTTCGACAACCTTCGCGCGACCAACTTCGATAACCAATTTCGAGCTTTGGCAACTACCTCCATTGACTCAACTCCGACAACAAAATTCGATGACCAACTCCGACAACCACCTTCATAGGATCTGACAACCACCTCCGACTACAAACTCCGATGAAAAACACCTTCAATGACCACCTTTAAACAAGCAACTTCAACGACCTACTCGTGGCTTCAACAACTACCTTCGACGAAGAACTCCAACAAGCAACTCTAATACCACCTTCATGCGATTAACATTCGGGCTCTGACAACCACCTCCGACTACAATCTCCGACAAAAATCACATGATCAACTTCGACGACCACCTTAGATGTTAATACTTTATTTGAGACATCTATAGAACTACTGCCTTAGAGAAAATTATAAAGCCAACAAAAAAAAACTCCAACATACTCCCCATTTGGCTTATAATTTTTTTTTATAGGCAGAACAAAACAAACTACCATTCAACAATAAGTACATATGTCTTAAAGAAAGTCTTGACAAAAACAATAACATCAATAGAACAACACAAAACAAGCTAAAATATATCAGTGCTTAGAGCAAAAACACATCATAATCAGGAGTAGAAAATCAATTAGAAATTTCCAGAAAATCAATTAGAAATTTCCACCAAACCACAAACAGCTCCGCCTTTCTGGATGTAAAAAAAAAAAAACATCAACGTCGTTGTTGAGAAGAGGAAGCACCCACCTCCCAAGATAAAACAGATCGCGATCAGTAAAACCTTATCCGCTTCAGCCTTTTTCTCTTGAAGTTGGCACACCAAAGACTCCAGATCACGTGATGCAGTCGAAAGTAGCTGAAGAATACGACCACCAAACGAAAAAGCTATTAAATCTTGAGTTAAACCATCAAGATGGTAAGTAGTCGTGGTAGTATCCAGATCAGGAACATCAAGAACTTACACAAGTTTAGGACTGATGGAGAAAATACTTGGAGATGGGCCAACCTGAAGCAGTAAGAAGATTAGGCTTCTAAGACAAAAGGATAGCACAAATAAGGCGAGGAAAACAAATAAGAAATTTCAAGGCTGTAGACCCAATGTGTCGTTTAACTTGGTTGATTACAAACACACCATAATTGAATTATGATCTAGTCCCAATCTGATATATCAAAGTAGCAAGAGCAATTGACAAACCATATTTGAATGAAGAAGGGCACGAATTATAAATTCCAATTCTGTGCAAAAAGGCACATTTAATACTTAAAACAACTGTAGACAATTGACGCTCCTCCAGTCAACTCAAACACCAAAGCTCTTAAAGAAGGGTGTAGTTCTTTCGTAGTTTCAGGTACAGTACGACAAAGAAATTGGTTGATCACTGCAGCAGAGAAATCAAAAGCATGCCGCCTAATGTGTACCCTCTGAAAATCTGGACTAGCTATTTCTGCAAAGTCTGAGAGAAGATTCACAATGAATTCACAAACCAGATGAGGATAGTAAGACCCCAAATTCAAAACTGTTCTTTCAAGACCATCAGTTTGAATAAATTCCATAAGCTCAACACATTCTTGAGTACAATCAGATAATTCTTTCTCATCCACAATATTTTGTTTTGCAATATATTTCCACAATCTTGAAATCCCAAATAGATCCTATAGCTTCTTTATCTGATCTAGTCTTGAAACCCTAGTCAGAGGCTTCCTTAGAAGCAGATTACATAGAATCATGATCAGAGGACTCAGAAGAAATATCAACATCATCATTACCATCTTTAGAAACACCAGCGCTGTGAACAACTTTCTTAGATTGGAGAGCAACAATAGGGATATCATCTTCATCATCAAAATGAGTGGAGCGGGGAGAATTCTCTAAATTTGGCCACTGAAATCAATGTCAACTTCATATTCGACATCATTTTTCACATTCTCAAGAGTCGCAGAGATACAACAAATCAACATTATTAGGATTTTAGCCGGGTAAAGTGGAGGACTCATACAGAGTCTTGACATTTTCTTTAACATTTTGAGCCTCGTCACTAGGCCTAGTGCCAATAACAATAGGAACCACAAGGGCGCTTTATAAATCAATACCATCAATAACAAAGGAAGAAAGAACAATATTCTCAACAATAAAGTTCAAAAACGTTTCATCAAAAGTATTTTCACCTTCATTTTTTTTTCTAAATCAGCAGCAATTTCAATATTATCACGAATCGACATTACAGTTGAAGTAGGAATAGAAAACTTCTCAAATTCATGACAATTCAGATTAACAACATTACAACACAACTCAGGAGCAGAGCTTTGAATAGTCGTATCAGCAAAAACAGAACCAAATTCAAGATTAACATCATCAACTAAACTACCTTCGGAAACCCTATCATCTACTTGAGCTTCTATAGAAGGTTCAACGATCTCTTTAAGGTTTCTAGGTATGACAATATACTCATTCATGTGATCAGATTCACCACTAAAAGGAGTTTTCTGGAGAAAGGATGGCAAGGTCCTTTTCTAATTTCCCAACTTCAACACTTATCAACACGATGCATTTCATTTTTCTCCCTAACATCTACCTTCAAACGAGGGGTAGTTCAACGAGTCTGAGTTTGATTCTCAACAAGTTAAATTGGGAGTGTGTAAGGGACTTTGTGAGACAGTTAGCCAACTTGTTAGAGGAGGGAACAAAGCAAACCTCAAGATCACCATTGAGGACTTGATCACGAAAAAAATGCACATCGATTTCGATGTGTTTTGTATGGACATGATACATAGGATTAGTTGCCAAATTTCGAGCACTAATATTGTCACTTTAGAGAACAGGACAATCAACTATCAGAAGGCTAATTTCTTTGAGTAATTATTTTAACCAGATTACCTCAGCTGGAGCATGAGTAATGGCTCGATACTCCGACTCCGTACTAGAGTGAGACACCATAGATTGCTTTTTGGAGGACCACGACACTAGTGTATGCCCAATAAAGACACAATAGGCTGCCATAGATTTTCTATCGTCAACATTTGAGGCTCAGTCAACATCGAAAAAGGCAGTAAAATGTTCAATTGATCATTGAGCTGTATGAAAATGCCTACATATTTTGTGCCAACTAGATACCGAAGTACACGTTTGACGGCCTGTGATCCTCCAAAATTGTCGAAACAGAACAAAGCACCCCCAGATTTGGAGTATATAATAAGTATTAATTAGCAAGTCGTTGTGGGCGACAAATACCATTTTGATCACCGTATGTGGTTTTGTTACCGCCTTTGGGTTCATTTAGGATTTAAAAAATAACAAAGTGAATGTTAAAAAAAATGGCAACTTGGAGGTTCATGTGTTGACCTTCTGAAAGCTCTCACATTATCAATTTTGTTTTTTAATCTTCTTCTCTTTTCCTATTATTTTATGAAGATGTACTTTTTTGTCTTATTTTGTTGTAACTCCTGATTTTATATTGACCAAATGTATATCATGTAAGTTAAGCATGAAATCATAACTAAAAATTTAGCAAAATAAACTATTTTTTTAACTGTCTTCATCCATCTAGATCGATCTAATATCGTAAGGAACAAAGTTTTCAATTTTTTTTAACTGTCTTCAGCGTGAAAAACGAGAGCACCACCTAGAAGATCATAAACCATGCACAATTATACCATGCTTAAAAAAGTTTTGGACCCTTTTAATAATATTTTCATTTTTTCTTCTGTTATTTTTCGTTTCTCCTTTTTTTTGTCTTTTTTAACAAAAAAAAAAGAAAAAAAGAAAAAAAAGAAAATAAAATTGATAACTATTTCTATCTCTTATTTTTTTTTAAAAAAATAATAAACAAAAATATATTTGGTAATGGTTAATTGTTTCTTTCGTTTTATATATGATTGAAATAAAATGTACTACTTATAATATAGTAAAATATATAAGACATTAAACAAATATAGAATCATTATAAAGAGTTTATAATATATTTAACATAATTTCAATTTAAAAAAAAAACCATTTTTATTTAACCAAGAGATTCGTGACATTTGAGGTATGTTGAAGTACATCCCAAATTCTCTACTCTCTAACTCTTTGATTATTGATTTGATCGTCGAAATGTTAGTAGCCAAGCACCACACCGGTGTGAGTTTTTCCTCCATTGTGCAAGGAGATCGTTTAATTCCTCCCAAAAATTACAAATTCATAGTTAGTACCAAATTTTGGAATCAATAGTTATATAAAATTATAATAAACCAATATTATTTGAATTTAAGTATAACAAAAATGTAAAAGTACAAAAGTAAAATTTACGTTATCTATTTTGCTCTCATCAAACATGTAACAATATTATATCTTAGAGCCTCTAATTCTTTATTGTGAAAATAAGTATTTCTAAAACCCACATTATAATATTATGATGCCGCTCTCCATTTCTTCGTTTAAATATCATTCCGGACATCCCATTCTTTCTCAAAATGATTATCACTTCAACCTTATTTTATGATAGTGCCGTATAATTGCACTATCTATCATTATTTTTAAAAAGGATAATTAGATGTCTCTCTTTAAATTCTCATCTCTTTTTCTACATTCCAAAAGTTCGTTTAAGGATATCTTAAGAGAATAAGTTTGATTGTGAAAAAGTGCTAGGATGACTCGCTACTCGATATGCGAATGTTAAACCGAAAACACTAACAATAACTGGAACAACAAAAATACTAACAATAAGTAAACAAGTAAAGACACGCAACAGTTGGTAACCCAGTTCAGTGATAAACACCTACATCCGTGGGGTAGAAAGCCCAAGAAAGATAATCCGCTAATATTTAAGAGTTAAGAAATTTACAACGTAGTACTTATCTGTAATACACCAACTACTACAGTGGTTAACGTAGAACTTAACTCACACTACACCTAGGCTCCCCCTAAATGTGAGACTCCTTCAACTAAACTTAAGTTCCCTCTAGGTAAGTTAATATTAGCATCTGACACTTCGGCACCTAATAGTGTGTGAGACTCCTCTCAACTTGATTATCTTCCTCTTGGATCAGTGAATTCCTTTCACAAAAAACTCTTAGGTCCCCCTAAGATAGAAAACTCCATCTCTGAAGTTAAGTTTTAGGCTCTCCCTAAGACTAAGAATCCCTTCTCTCGCAACAATGGCTTAGGCTCCTCCTAAGACCTTAAACTCTTCAACGTGTTGCACTCAACGGATGAAGAACATGTAGAGTGGAATAGTGAGCAGACAAGCAAGAACACGATATAGAATAGTTTGACCGAAATACAGAAAAACGTCTTGCTCAATTAAACAATCACGATAACCCTAAATTGTCTACAACACCCACTTTAAATAGACGAATCCAATAAAGGAAATAAGTCCTCATTTGGAATAAAAAGCCACATTTCAAAAAGGAAGATTTCAGATTAAATATCACAACCGGATATTTTCAGATATGGTAAAAATATTCTGCAGGAAAATACTCTAATGTCACAATTGGATGTTAATACTTTATTTTAAACATCTACAGAACCACTGCCTTAGAGAAAATTATAAAGCCAACAAACTAAATCTCCAACAAACTCCCCCTTTGGCTTATAATTTTTTATAGACATAACAAAAACAAATTACCATTCAACAATAAGCACAAATGACTGAAAGAAAGTCTTGACAAAAACAATAACATCAACAGAACAACACAAAATAAGCTAAAACATATAAATCCTTAGAGAAAAATCACATCATAAACAAAAGTAGAAAACCAATCAGAAATCTCCACTAAACCAAAACACAAACAACTCCCCCTTTTTGGCTGCGAAAAAAAACATCAATGTCGTTGTTGAGAAGATGAAGCACCTACATCCCGAGATAAAATAGATTGCATGATCAGTAAAATCTCATCTATTTCAGCCTTTTTCTCCTGAAGTTGGTGCACCAAAGACTTTAGATCACGTCATGCTGTGGAAAACCAGCTGAAGAATACGACCACCAAACGAAAAAGCTATTAAATCTCGACTTAAACCATCAAGATGGTAAGTAGTTGTGGTAGTGTAAATCAGAAATATGGTGTCCCTGCATAAGTTTAGGATTGATGGAAATGAGACTTGGAGATGGGCCAACATCATCTGATGCAGTGAGAAGATCGGGCTTTTGAGACAAAAGGATATCACAAATAAGGCGAGGAAAACAAATAGGAAATTTCAAGGTTATGGACCCAATGTGACGTTTAATCTGGTTCATTACAAAAACACCATAATTGAATTGTGATCTAGTCTCAATCTGATATATCAAAGTAGCAAGAGCAATGGATAAACCTGATTTATATAAAGAAAGGCACCAATTATAAATTCCAATCCTATGCAAAAGGGCATATTTAACACTTAAGACAATTGTAGACAGTTGACCCTTATGTGGCCAAGTGGAACGTGCTCCTCTAGTCAACTCAAACACCAAATCTCTTAAAGAAAGGCGATGTTCTTTCATAGTTTAAGGCACAATACGACAAAGAAATTGGTTGATCACCGCAACAGAGAAGACAAAAGCATGCTACCTAATGTGTACCCTCTGAAAATCTGAATTAGTTGTTTCTGCAAAGTCTGAGAGAAGATTCACAATGAATACACGAACCAACTGAGGATAGTAAGGCTCTAAGTTCAAATCTGTTCTTTCAAGACCAGCAGTTTGAATCAATTCCATAAGCTCAGCACATGCTTGAGTACGATCAGATAATTCTTTCTCATCCATAATATTTTGTTTTACAACATACTTCCACAGTTTTGCACTCTCTTCAATGTGAAAAGAGACCCAATCCAAAGGAATTTTGATCTGAATCGTGGCCCTAGTGACCCAAATAGATCCTGTAGCTTCTTTGTCTGAGCTACTCTTGAAACCCTAGTCAAAGGCTTCCTCATAAACAGATTGCTTAGAATCATGATCAGAGGACTCAAAAGAAATAACATCACCGTTACCATCTCTAGAAACACCAACACCATCAACAACTTTCTTAGATCGAAGAGTAGAAATAAGGATATCATCTTCATCATCAGATTGAGTGGAGCGGGGAGAATTCTCTAAACTTGGGCTACTAAAATCAATGTCTAATTCAGATTCAACAAAAAATTTTACATTTTCAAGAGTCGCAAAGACCAACAAATCAGCATTATCAGGACTTTGGTCGGGTAATGTGGAGGACTCATATTCTTGAAATTTTCTTTAACATTTTGAGCCTCGTCACTAGGACCAGTGCCAATAATAATAGGAACAACATGAGTGCTTTGTGAATCAATACCATCAAGAATAGAGGAGGTAAGAACAATATTCTCAACAACAGAGTTAAAAAACGTTTCATCATAAGTATTTACACCTATATTTTTTCTAAATCAGCATCAATTTCAATATTATCACAAATTGACATTACAGTTGAAGTAAGAACAGACAACTTATAGAATTCATGACAATTCGGATTAACAACATTAGAACACAACTCAGGAGCAGGAGTTTGAACAGTCGTATAAGCAAAAACAGAACTAGTTTCAAGATTAACAACATCAACTAAACTAACTTTGAAAACTGCAGCGTCTACTTGAGCTTCTACAAAAAGTTCAATGGCTTCTTTAGGATTTGCAGGCATGACAATATACTCATCCATATGATTAGATTCACCACTAGAAGGAGTTTTGTTTGGAACAATTTCAACACCAGCCCCAATTAAATCAACCATCGTTAAGGACGATGAACTTACCTTTCCTTTCTCTTTAGTTTTTAAAGGCTGACTTGCTCCAAAACGTCTGTTTTTGTGGAGGATGGAAGAACTCCAACTTCCTTAATTTCAATAAGAAAACCTCGCACACAAACACCATATTTGTTTGTAGAAGGCAATGAAACTTGATCAACAACATGCATCTTACGCTTAGCTTTTTCTTTACATCTTACCATTTTACTGTCAGTTGTGTGAGTCTGTTGGCGAATACTCACCATTAGAGATGACTGAGAGATATAATCAAGAATAAAAACTTCAAACAGAGGCAGTTGAGAGAGAGAGAAACCCAAAATACTACAACGAAATCTGTCATGATCAAACTGCCTATAATTTGAATTCGAATAGCAATTTGAAGTTAAACCCCGATTAAACTTCCTTGAGTTCTCACCGACCATAATTAAGATAGTTAATTGCATGATGTGCCCCAGATTAACCATATTCTCTTATTTGCAGGTCCAAACTATTCAGCATAAACGGTCTAATTCACTTCAAGACTCAGGGAAGATGATATCTTTTAGACTTCAAATCCTTTAATCGTTTACCTGTATGCGAGCTCAATCGTGTAGACGATGCTCGGAGGAACTAGACGATAGTTCAATAATGTAGACAATACTAAGAAGAACAAGGCGATTGTATAGACGATAGTTATGTGGAACTAGATGATCATATAGACGATAGTTGAGGAACTAGACGATCGTATGGACGATGCAAAGTGGGGCTAGGCGATCGTTTAGACGATGCAAGAGGAACTAAACGATCGTGTAGACGATACTTAAGAGAAAGCTAGACGGTCGTTGAGAAATAAAGAATACAAGTATTTAAGTAGTTCGGCCAAAGGCCTACGTCCACTGTGCAAAAAGGGAGGGTATTTTTTATTACTTTTTCTTTTAACTTCTTTATAGAATGAATGCCTCACTCTCTCGTACTCGTTACGCTCTTATTATTTTTCTTTTATATAGGCTCTCATTTTCAACGGAAGAAACTCTGATGGTTACAACTAACAAAACAGAAAGAGACGACAACGATAAACTGACTATAACTTCATTTTTGTCTCGATTTTTTCTATTACAATCTCCACCTTTGTAAACATCCAAAGAACCTTTCCCTTTTTGCTTTTAAACCTGATTTTGAGCTATCCTTTTTCAGGTAACTCAAATCTAAGAAGGTCTAAGCAACGACCAAGCTTGCTTTGAGGAACTTTCTTGGTCAACATATTAGCCGCATTATCTGAGGTATGTATTTTTACTACCTCAACATTCCTTTTCTCAATCTTTTTTCTGATAAAGTGGTACTTGATGTCAATATATTTAGTTCTGCTGTGAAATTGTTGATTTTTAGACAAATAGATTGTGCTCTGATTGTTACAATATATTCTCACTTTGGTTTGTGTAATGCCTAAATCGTTTAGTAATCTCTTCAGTCACAAACCTTCTTTGACAACCTTGAACAAAGCTATAAACTCAGCTTCTGTTGTGGATAGGGCCACAACAGATTGCAGACTTGCTTTCCAACTTATTAGATTGTTTCCATATAGGAAAACATATCTAGATAATGAACGTCTCCTATCTAGATCCCCTGCATAATTAACATCCACATAACCATACATTTCATCATTAGAGGGATTTTTCTGTTTGTATAAGATTCAAGCTTCCTTTGATGAACAAAGATACCTTAGTATTCATTTAATTGCTTCCCAATGACGTTTACCAGGATTGGCCATGTATCTACTGACCAAACTTGTAGCATAGGACATATCTGGTCTGGTTGAAGTCATTAGATACATCAAAGATCCCACTGTTTGGGAATAGGGAACAACCTTCATATGGTTAAGTGATCCTCATCTGTGCTTTTAGGACTGTTTGCAGTTAACAGCATAACCTTCATATGGTTATTGTACAACGTTGATACCAGTAGCCAACTAAAGTGCTACTGATATCAAGGGTGTACAATAAGCCATAATCGTTAGTCCCATTTGTGTATTTGATGATTCTCTATGCACTGAGTAAATAACTACTTTTAGGATAGAATTAACAGATACTGCAACAACAAAGGCAATGTTAGGTTTACTGGCAATCAAATAAAGTAAACTCCCAATGATGCTTCTATAGAGGCTCTTATCAACTCCACCAAAGTCTTTTGACATTTTTACATGATTTGGAGCAGGAGTTCTTTTAGTACGAGCACTTTCAAGGCCAAATTTCTTCACTAAATTCTTGGCTAATTTGCTTTGTGAAATAAAGATTCCTTCTTTAAGTTGCTTAATTTGAAATCCCAGAGAATAGGATAGTTCTCCTGTCATACTCATTCCAAATTCATCTTGCATCTGTTTCACAAAGAGCTCAACCATCTCCTGAGACGTTCCTCCGAAAACAATGTCTAGGAGACGTTCCTTCAAAAACACTGTCTAGGAGATGTTCCTCTGAAAACAATCTCTTCAACATAAATTTGAACAATCACAAATTTTCCACCAGAGCTCTTTACAAGAGAGTTTTATCAACTCCCTCTCGTTTGTACCCATTGTTGATAAGAAATTGGGTTAGACGCTCATACCATGCTCTGGGAGCTTGTTTGAGGCGTGAAGGGCCTTTTTGAGTTTATACACATACTTGAGGTGAGAAGGATCCATAAATCCTTTGGGTTGAGCAACATACACTTCCTCATTTAGATTTATGTTCAAGAAGGCACTTTTCACATCCATCTGATGTAATTTAAACTTCAAAAGACAAGCAATGTTGAGCAAGAGTCTAATGACTTCTAATCTTGCAATGGGAGCAAGGTTTCATCAAAATCCTCACCTTCAACTTGTGTATATCCTTGAGCTACCAATCTTGCTTTATTTATGGTCACTTTTCCATTCTCATCAGTCTTGCTTTTGAAAATCCACTTTGTTCCAATAACAATCACATATCTAGACTTGAGGACAAGAGTCCAGACTGTTAGAGTGTAATAACATGTAGTGGAAGTATCAATGATCCATAAGCATTCAAAGTCACTAATTTTGGTAGAGATTAAAGCATGCTCATCTAAATAATAGGGTTTTAGATCATACCTTTGTAGAACTCTTCAAGATCTTGATCAAACATCAATAATCTTCTCCAAAGATCACTGTGAACCACTTCAAGATCTTCCCCACTATCCTCTTGGAGCTTTAGACTGAGTTGTGGGACTCAAGAACAATTTGAAGCAATGTAAAACAGAAGGAGAAGCTCACAACACCCAATTTTTGAAGAACTCTTCTTCAGCCGAAATTTTCTCTCAAGATTTCTGTAGAATGCATACCTCCAAATCACTCCATTCTTCTTTATTTATTGCATATGAACATGCAAAGAAGAAATGTGCATGGCTTGCAGCTCATGTTTGAAGTTTATTGAAGAAGAGAAAATGGGTTTTGTGTGAGCATGAAGAAGATGATAATGGGAAATCTCATATTTCCATTTATGCATGTAATCTTATTTTCCAATTTTTCTTTAAAATCAAAACCAATTTCAAAATTCAATTTTGATTTCAAAGCTGAAATTTAATTTTCTAAAATTAATTTCATAAATTAATTTAACAAATATTAAATTAATTTTTGCAAAAATCATCTTCATAAATTTAAATCATATTTAAAATATATTCTTCTATTCCGTTTAATTTTAATTTGAACGTTTCAAATTAATTTCTCAAGCTACTCTAAAGCTTAACTATTTATAAGCTAGTAGGGGGACCTCGCGGACCAACACATCATGGGCTCTAACGATTCGAGATTAATCGGTTAAACTCATTAGACCGATCTAACCCCCATTCGTTAACTAATGAAACACTCCAATACAGCCCATAGTTGAATTCCCCTCACTGTAAATATATTATGTCGATTTTATAACCATAATCAGTAAGTCGATCATTCACAGGTTGTTCGTAATCACTGTTGGGTCAAAATAACCGTTTTACCCTTGTGAATACATCTTGTTCCTTAAGTTCCCACTGACCCTCTAATGAACAATTCTGATTCATAATCCTCATGAATCAAATCCTTTCTCTATTATGAGAAGGTGGGGCCCTAATTTTTCAAGATGTGGAATCAGTACTTAAGAGAACAACCTATTTGCTAACCCTAAATCGGGTAGGAGTGAATTTCATCTTACAAGGCTATGTCCTCGGCTATTCATCTAGTCTTATCCCCAAAATGGGAAGCTTATTGAACAGTGTTGTTGGACTACTCTCACCGTTTGTAGATCAAAGGATAATCCCGAACAAACAGGTGTTTATAGCTAGCTCAGGACTAAGATCAAGTTAACCTAGGTTATTTGATAAATGAAATAGTCAGTTTTAACAGGAAACAGTCGTTATAAAGAAAAGTTTCGTGGTCTAGTCTACATGCAAACTCATTGCATAGGATGCCCTCACTCACATGTCTCAACATGAATGATTTGTGGATCACATCATTTGTAGCACTTTACAACTTCTTGTGACAACTACAGAGTGGGCTGCATCCATTAGTGTTACCAGGATGAGATATCCAATTTCATCCATATACTTATTAGACCATTTAAGCTATATATTGTTAACTTGATCCTGTTTATGTCACTACATAAAGTTACAATTTAGATTATAGCCAAGGATATGTTTATTGGATTTTCAAAATAAGATACAAAATCAACAAGTCATTATTATTGATAAATAGAATGTTTAATACGAACTGTGAGTTTTAGGACATTCCCAACATAGGCGTCATTCCTTATAAATTACTCAAGCTTCTCTTGCATGGCACTTATCCAACATTCATCTGTAAGAGCTTCTTTGACATTTTTTTGGTTCAACAGATGAAGTGAAGCAAATGTTGCTGATCATGTCAAGATAATTAATTTTATCCTTTCTTTTGGTCGTCACTCGTTCGTCCAAATCCCCAATAATATTACTAGAAGTATGATTTTTATGAACTTTTCTTGAAGGTTGTTTGTTTCTAGCTCCTGCCTGCTCTGAGATATTTTGGTTAATCTCTACTAGATTTTCTGAATTCACATCTGAAGCCATTTCAGACGAGATGTTAGGCACATTAGTATCAACAACTGAAGTTATATTGAGGTCTTCAATTGGAGGATAACTAGGGGAAGTAGCATCACCATCAATTATAACATTAATAGACTCCATTACAGTATGAGTTTGTTTGTTGGAGAGATGATAAGCTTGACTATTTGTGTAATATCCAAGAAATATCCATTCATCAGACTTTCAATCCCATATTCTTCTAGTATCTCTCTCAATAAGAATGCAGACACTTCTAAAAACATGAAAATATTTCACATTAGGTTTTCTACCTCTCCATATTTTATAAATAGTGTTTGCAGTTCCTAGTCGTAAGACCACTCTATTTTGTATATGCCATGTTTAAAGCTTTCACCGAGAAGTGAAATGGTATATGTTTTACATGTATTATCACACGAGCCATCTCCTTAAGTGTTATGTTTTTCCTTTCCACAATCCCATTTTGTTGTGGTGTAATAGGAGTTGAAAATTCATGGTGAATCTCAGCAAACTGATAAAACTCAGTGAGTTGAGAGTTCTCAAACTTCCTACCATGATCACTTTAAATATGTATCACATTCAGATCTTTCTTACATTATAGTTGAAGAAGAGAGCATGAAAAAAAAGTGTCTAATTTTTCACGAAGAAAACACACCAAGGTGTATCTGGAGATGAAGTCATCAATGATAACTAGAATATATCATTTTCCTTCCAAACACTCAGATTGCATGGGTCCCATCAGATCCAAATGTAGAAGTTCCAAAATATGGGAAGAGCTTAAGTGGCCTAATTGCTTGTGAGAGGCATGAGTTTGTTTACCAGATAGGCAATCTCCACAAATAATTCCAGGAGATGCTGATAAAGAGGAGAGACTGGTATGGCATGCTTTTACATCGCCCGTGACAATACATTTATCTTTAGTAAAGCTCACATTCAGTCCTTGGTCACACAACTGACTGATGCTAATAGGATTGGCAATGAGTCCTTCAACCAACATTATATCTTCCAGTGGAGGAAAACCCGGATAATTTAGTTTTCCATTCCTAACAATTTTTCTACAAACACCATCACCAAAAGTGACCTATTCGGAATTGATAGATTTGAGATTGGATAAATATCTTAGAGTTTTAATAGCTAATTGGTCAGAGGAGGGAACAAAGAAAACCTTAAGATCACCATTAAGCACTTGATCACAAAAAAAAATGCACATCGATTTTGACGTGTTTTGTACGGACATGATACACAGGATTAGTTGCCAAAGCTCAAGCACTAATATTGTCACTCTAGAGAACAGAACAATCAACTATCGGAAGGCCAATTTCTTTAAGTAATTATTTTAACTAGATTACCTCAATTGAAGCATAAGCAATGGCTCGATACTCCAACTCCGTTCTAGAGCGAGACACCATAGATTGCTTTTTGGAGGACTACGACACTAGTGTATTCCCAACAAAGACACAGTAGGCTACCATAGATTTTCTATCATCAACATTGGAGGCCTAGTAAACATTGAAAAAGGCAGTAATGTTAATTCTGTCACTTAGCTGTATGAAAATGCCTATATGTTTTGTGCCAACTAGATACCGAAGTACATGTTTGATGGCTTACCAGTGTACATCAGTTGATTGTTTTAGAAACTGACTAATGTTGTTGAAAATGTAGGCTATATAAGGTCGAGTCTGAGTAACATATTGAAGTGCATCCATCCTGCTTCGATACAGGAACGAATCAGGTAGTGGGGTTCCATCAGATATGGATAAGGCTTTTCTTATGATAGAGGGAGTGGAGGCAAGTTTCAAGTGACAAAGGTCAAGTTTCACTAAGAGATCATCAATATATTTGGCCTGAGTAAGAGCCAAACTAGAGGTCAGTTTGGTGACTTGGATGCCTAAGAAATAACTTAATGGTCCAAGATCCTTGAGTGAAAATTGAGAGTCCAGTGCAGTAATCAATCTATCAATTAGCTCTCGAGCATTGCCAGTAAGCACAACATCAGCAACATACTCTAAGAGAAGGACCAGTGAGGTACTAAGTCGAAGTATAAATAGGGAGGAGTTGGATTTGCTATTTGTAAGCCCCAAGTCAAAAGCTCTTTCTTCAATGTATTGTTCCTTGCCTACGGTGCTTGTTTGAGGCTATAGATGGCCTTATGCAACCGAAAAACATAGGAAGACGTGTCAAAGTCAACGTATCCAGGTGGTTGTTGCATATATACGACTTCATCTAAAGCTCCATTGAGGAATGCATTGTTGAAATCAAGTTGGCGAAGAGGCCAACTACTTGAGATAACATTTACAAAGCAGGTCGTATTCGTAATGTCACCAGGATAAGGTACCCAGCCTTATCTATCTACTATAGACCATTTAGGTTATCAGCTAAACATGACCCATCTGTATGTCTCTACATACGTGTTTAAGCCATAGATGATAAACTTGGATGTTAGTTTATTAATTTGTGGGTTAATGCTACTAAATATCGAATAAAACATCTCATATTTTATTAAATAAATAAATGTATGTACATTACAATTACAAACTGTAGGATCCATGAGATTTAGGGCATCAACCCCAACACTTCTTCTAAATTCCCAACTTCAATAGACTTATGAACATGGTGTGTCTCCAACCAGGCATTTGTTATTGGTGTTGGTGTCAGATACCAGTCCTGTCCCAAGACCAGGCACTTGTTTCGTGTTAAAAGAATAATCAAATATATCAATGGCACGAGAGATTATGATTTATTGTAAAGTTTTGATACAAGTAGTCTGGTTGGGTACCGTGATTCAAATTAGGCTGGAAGCTCTGAAGACAGGAAAAGTACATCTAGAGGTTGCCTCTTTCTAGGTAACAACTTGATTTTATGGTTTAGCAAGAAAAAAATTGTGTTTCTTTTTTAATAGTGGAAGTTGAATACATTGTTGGCGGGAGCTACTGCACTCAATTGTTAGGGATGAAACAGATGTTACGAGAATATAATGTCCTACAAAATGTCATGACTCTTTATTGTAACAACATGAGTGTGATCAATATATCTAAAAATCTTGTTTAGCACAATTGCACTAAACAATTTACAGAAGACATCACTTTATTCATGACCTAGTGGATAACAAATAGATTATTTTGGAACATATCAACACAAAAAATCAAATTGCAGACATTTTTATAAAGCCATTAGAAGATGCTCATTTTGAGGCCTTGAGAGCTGCTTTGAGCTTATGTGTTGTGTAATCATAACAATTAGTCTGTTAGGCCTTTCTCATAATCCTGTGGGCCCATAGAAGTGTTAATCTCATTCGTTTATTGTGCTTAATTATTTCATTAATCGTTGAGGTTGGAAGTGGTTGCACGTGTAAATTGTGTTTAATTTTAAATTTAAATTTTAATTTGTTGTAGTGTCAGTTATTTCATTTTAGGCTTTTGAGTTCAGTCATGGGTATTTTCTTTCAACAACTGTAATGGTGAGTACTCGTCAAGATACCCACACATCTGAAGGCAAAATGGTTTGATATAAGGCATATGGGTCATGTTTTCTACCATAGTTTGTGATTAATATAATTAAGTTATGTAGATAAGTACAAGTACAGAAAAAAATGCACCTTTCATTTAAGAGACTCCTATTCGTTACATAGATGATTCTAATCATTTGGATTTGTCATCTTGACATGAGGATTTGCACAAGCTACTTCTGGTTCTCAAGCTCAATAGTAATGCCTATATAACTCTAAATAAAGAGTCTACAATAAAGGATGCTAATAAGATAAATGTCAAAAGAAAGAAAAAGAAAAGAAAAATGGGATATAGAGGAAGAAACAAGGTGAAGTACTTTAAAACTCTCACAAAAAATTGATAAACTCATTGGAATTACTTGAGAAGAAAAGTAAATAAAATATGATGAAGCAGGAGGATTCTTCTAGTTAGAATATTGCAAAAAGATAGACATATGGTTAAGAAAATTGCAATGAGTAGCATTTTTAGGGATAATAACAATGTGTACAACAAAATTTTAAAAAAATTGAAAATATAGTAACATCTATCAACAATAGACTTCTACTGTTAATAAACTCTTACCAACAATATGGTTGACCACTGATAGACTCCTACCAATTATATGACCTATCAATAATAGATATCTAAATTTTGTCATATTTGTAATTGTTTTACATTATGTTGTATCTGCTAATATTTTATACTTAATTGCCATATTTACAATTGTTCCTATAGTTAAAAACTTGCTAGGAATGCAAATTAAGAGTGACTTGTTTTTAGACGAAGTTGAGAGTGATTTATAATTCTTTATAACGAGATTGTTTTCATCAAAGAGAAGAGAGAGATGTTTTGCACTATAGATAGCTTGAGTTAAAACTTGAATGGCTTAACTACGGAAAAAAAAAGAAAAAAAAAACTAGAATTATCATCCTTATTTTTTTGTTTAGAAAATAGAGGTTATTAGTTTTAAGTTGCTATTTTGTTTATTTAAAATTTGATGATGTTGTAAGCAGACCAATTATATTAATTTATAATGATTTCTTATGATTTCGATATGCAATTTATATCTGTATATATCATTTGGGAGGGCACTTCTCATGATGCAAAAGTACTTAGGTTTACTTTATACAATAATGGTAATTTAAAATTTTCTAAACTACCTGAAGGTAACTTTTTTTTTTTTTTTTAATTATAATAAGTGTTTTCCCTTTTTATTTTGAAATTCCTAATTATAAGAAAAAAAAATAATACTTTCAAGATTTTCTCTATGTAGCAAACTAATGGGATACCAAGTGGGATATTCAACCTATTTGAGATTTGGTTGGTTGACTTTATAATTTTCTCTAAGGTAGTGGTTCTGCAGATGTCTCAAATAAAGTATTAACATCTAGTTGTGATATTAGAGTATTTTCCTACCAAATATTTTCTCCATATCTGAAAATATCTATCTATGATATTTAGTCCAATATGTTCCTTTTTGAAGCCCGACTTTCTATTCCAAATGAGGACTTATTTTCTTTATTGGATTTGATTATTTAAAGTGAGTGTTGCAAACCATTTAGCGTTGTCGCGTTTGTGTCATAGAGCAAGACGTTTTTCTACATTCTGATCGAACTTTCTATATCTTACTTGTATGAGGACTTACTTGTCTGCTCACTATTCCGCTGTGCATGTTCTTCATTCATTGAGTGCAACATTTTGAAGAGTTTCAAAGTCTTAAGGGGAGCCTAAGCCATTAATGCTAGAGAAGGGATTCTTGGTCTTAAGGGAGCCTAAGACTCAACTTCGAAGAAGGAGTTCTCTATCTTAGAGGGACCTAAGAGTTATCGGTGAAGGAAGTGCACTGATCCAAGAGAAAGATAATCAAGTTCATAGGTGTCTCACACACTGTCGAGTGCCGGAGTGTCTGATGCTAATATTAACATACTTAGAGGCAGCCTAAATTTAGTTGAGAGGAGTCTCACATCTAGGGGGATCCTAGATATAGTGTGAGTTAAGCTCTACGTGAGCCACTATAGTAGTTGGTGTATTACAAATAAATACTACATTGTAAATTTCTTAAGTCTTTAATATCAGTGGATTATCTTTCCTGGGCTTTCTGCCCCTCAGACGTAGGTGTTTATCACCGAACTGATTACCAACTATTGTGTGCCTTTACTTGTTTACTTGTTGTTGGTATTTTTGTTGTTATAGTTATTGCCAGTGCTTTTGGTTTAACATCTATATATCATGTGGTGAGTCACCCTAGCACTTTTTCAATTGGTATCGGAGCAGGTTAGCTTTATCTCAGGTGCTTCGATCATAGAAGGAATCAAGGAAGGAGGCTCTACCATTCGTCTACCTATTATTGATGGAACAAACGATTCTTACTGAAAAGTTCGAATGACTGCTTTTCTGAAGTCGATTGATAGAAAAACTTGAAAAGTTGTTGTATACGAATGGACTTATCCTCCAATCAAAACTGATGATCAAAAGGAAATTTTGAAGTCAGAATCTTAATGGCCTGGAGAAGAAGATGAAGCCTCTTTGGGAATTCTCATGCCTTGAATTCCATATTCAATGGTGTAGATCACAACATATTCAGACGAATTAACACTTATGTCTTAGGTAAAGAGGCATGGGACATATTGTCTGTTGCACATGAGGGAACGTCTGAAGTAAAGATGTCCAGGCTGCAATTGATGACATCAAAGTTTGAGCATCTTAAAATGCACGAAGAAGAATCCATTGCTAAATTCAATGTATGTTTGCTATATATTGCAAATTAGTCATTTGCTCTCAGAGAGAAGATTTCAGAAGAAAAACTTGTCAAGAAGGTACTTAGATCTCTACCTAAGAGATTTGACATGAAAGTCATTGCCATTATGGAAGATCATGATATAAAAAAGTTGAGAGGAGACGAATTATTTTGCTCCTTACTCACTTTTAAAATGTCCCTGGATGGAAAGATCGAAAAGAAAAGTAAGGGAATTTCCCTTCAATCTGAGGTTAAAGAAGAGTTGGTGAGTTATAATAGAGAATCAGAAGATCCACTTGCTGAATCAATTTCTTTGCTTTCAAATATTTTAACCGTGTGCTAAAACATTTTGGTAAGAGGTCTAGCTCTTATAATAATAGTAAGTTTGATGGTTATACTCCTCCTAATCAATTCATATTACAAAATATTACAAAATAATAATAGTAAGTCAGGCAATCTACTTTCGCACAAAGAAAAGAACTTCAAATGTCGAGAGTATGGTGGATTCCGTGATATAAAGTTTGAATGTCCCACTTTTTTGAAGAGACGGAGAAAAGGATATGTATTAACTTTATCTGATACTAAATCTAAAAATAGCAGTGACTTGGAGGATGATGTCAAAGCACTTGTTAGTAACATCTCCTTGGACACCTCATCATGTGATATTTCTTAATATGATGTGTATGCAAAGACCAATCATGATACCACAAAAATTGAGTTCACATATCCCTCTTAGCATACTCTTTTTCTCAAACGGAAAGATGATCAGAAAGCCATTGATGTGCAGAAGGTAAGAATTGAGACTTTGATAGCTGATAATCACAGACTTATGTCTACTATTGCAAATCTGAAGCGTGAACTCTCTCAAGTTACAACTGAAAAGGATTCAATATGTAAGAATATCATAATGTTAAATGTTGGAATGGAGTCTTTGGTAAAACTATTGATAGAAGGAAAATCTACTGGTAATAACTCTGGGTTAGATTTTCTAAAAGTGGAAGTCAGCAATACAACCAATCAAAACAAAAAGAGAAGTAAAAGATTGAGTTTGTTAGAGCTGAAGATCTCAAGTCTTACGGATTTACAGGTACATCTACCAACAACATTGTATTGGAAAATAATCCATTGACTAGACCAAGGTGGTTTGTCATTATTGTGGAAAGGTGGGACACAAACATCCTTTTTTCTATCAATTATTGAAGATTCCCTACAGACCCACGTATTCTAAAAGTGCTTCTTATTTCTCACAAAACCATTATAAAAACCAGACAAGAGTCAAACAAGTGTGAAGACAGAAAAATGTTAAAAACAAATGTAATGTCGTTCTAACTTTACTCAGGTCATCTACTAAAGGTGACTGGTATTTTGATAGTGAAAGCTCTAGGCACATGACTGGTGAAAAGAGTTATTTGTCCAATCTCAAATTTGTTAGTTCCGGAAAGGTCTTAGTGATGGTGCTTGTGGAAAAAATATTGGGAAAAGAAAACTAAATTATCCGGGTCTTCCTCCACTGAAAGATGTAATGTTGATTGAAGGACTCACTACCAATCTTACTTGCATCAATCAGTTGTGTGACCAAGGACTGAATGTGAGCTTTACCAAAGATAAATGCATTGTCATAGACGATGTTATGGTAGGTTTGTGTTCTTCTAATAATTGTTATCAATGGAGTCTTGATTCTTCGCAGATTTGTCATCTCTCTAGACAAGATGAAGCGAGCTTATAGCATAAACGTCTTGGTCATATAAGCATGAAAACTATTTAGAATGCTCTTGCAACTAATGCCATAACTGGTCTCTTCTATTCATCAGTGTCTCCTAGAATTATTTCTAGAGATTTCCTATCTAGTAAACAAACTCATGCCTCTCACAAGCAATCAGGCCACTCAACCTCTTCTCGTGTTTTGGAACTTCTTCATATGGTTCTGATTGGACCTATGCAATCCGAGAGTCTACAAGGAAAACGATATGTTCTTGTTATTATTGATGACTTCTCTAGATACACTTGGGTGCATTTTCTTCGTGAAAAATCAGACACTTTTTCTGTTTTTCGTGCTCTCTGTCTTCAACTACAATGTGAGAAAGATCTGAATGTGATACGTATTCAAAGTGATCATGGTAGGGAGTTTGAGAACTCTCAATTGATTGAGTTATGCAAGTCTGTTGGGATTCACTATGAATTTTCTGCTCCTATTACACTACAACAAAATGTGATTGTGGAAAGGAAAAACAGAACACTTTAGGAGATGGCTCGTGCAATGATTCATGCAAAACATATGCCATTTGACTTATGGGCAGAAGCTTTAAACACGGCTTGTCATATATATAATAGAGTGGTCTTACGACCAGGAACTTCAAGCACTGTTTATGAAATATGGAGAAGTAGAAAACCTAATGTGAAATATTTTTGTCTTTGGAAGTATTTGTTATATTCTTGTTCATAAAGAGACTAGAAGAAAATGGGATTCCAAGTCTGATGAAGGGATATTTCTTGGATATTCCACAAATAGTCGAGCTTATCGTGTCTACAACAAACGAACTTATACTGTAATGGAGTCTATTAATGTTATAATTGATGGTGATGTTATTTCCCCTAGTTCTCCTCCTATTGAAGAAGATCTCAATATCACTTTAGTTGTTAATACTAATGTGCCTAACATCTCGTCTGACATGTTAACAATTGATAAGTGCCATGTTAAAGTCCTTCTCGGACCAATAAGAGGGTGAGGCTTCTTCTTCAAGACTCGGAGTCAGCACTTAAATTAACAACCTCTCTACTATTCCTAAAAGCGGGTAGGAGTGACTTAATTCTTATACTCTAGACCATTTTGGCTATTTACTTAACTTGATCCACTCTTATGTCTCTACATAAAGTTCGTGTATTCATATAATAACCATGGATCTTTAGTTTATTGGACTTAGACTTTACAAGTGCAATTCACATATTCAATAATAGTTTTATTGACTAAACATCAATAACATCTTTATTGATAATAGAATATGTTTAACATGACAAACTGAAAGTTTAGGACATACAACTCAACAATTGTTTTCGAAGGAATGTCTCAGAAGATGGTTGAGCTCTTTGTGAAACTGATGCAAGATGAATTTGAAATAAGCATGGTAGGAGAACTATCATATTTTCTGGGATTTCAAATCAAGCAACTTAAAGAAGGAATCTTTATTTCACAAAGCAAATATGCCAAGAATTTAGTGAAGAAATTTGGCCTTGGAAGTGCCCGTACTAAAAGAACTCCTGCTCCAACTCATGTAAAAATGTCAAAAGACTCTGGTGGAACTAATGTTGATAAGAGCCTCTTTAGGAGCATCATTGGAAGTTTGCATTATTTGATTGCCAGCAGGCCTAATGTTGCCTTTGTTGTTGCGGTATCTGGTAATCCTATCCTAAAAATAGTCATTTACTTAGTGCAAAGAGAATCATCAAATATATAAATGGGACTAGTGATTATGGCTTATTGTACACCCTTGATATCAATAGCACTCTAGTTGGCTATTGTGATGCTGATTAGGCAGGTAGCTCAAAGGATAGAAAGAGTACATCTGGAGGTTGTTTCTTCTTAGGGAACAACTTGATTTCATGGTTTAACAAGAAACAAAATTATGTTTCCTTGTCTATGGCTGAAGCCAAATATATTGCAACAGGGAGTAGTTGTACCCAATTGATTTGGATGAAGTAGACGTTGATGGAGTATAATGTCTCACAAGATATCATGACTTTTTTCTGTGACAATATGAGTGCGATTAACATATCCAAAAATCTAGTTCAACACAGTCGTACTAAGCATATAGACATCAGACATCATTTTATTCGTGATCTTGTAGAAAGTAAATAGATTGTTTTAGACACAAAAGATCAAATTGCTGATATTTTTACTAAGGCTCTTGATGCTGATCATTTTGAGACTCAAAAGGAAATCTTGGGTCTTTGTGTTCTTAAAGCATAACAATTAATTTCACGGGTCATTCAGCTGAGAATCTCGGCCCATTAGTTTTGGATGCCTATAAGACAGATCATGTAATTAACTGTCTTAATTATGGTTTGTGAGAACTTAGGGAAGTTTAATTGGGGTTTAACTTCAAATTCCTATTCGAATTCAAATTATAGGCAGTTTGATCAGGATAGGCTTCCTTGTTGCATTGTGGGTTTCTCTCTCTCGCAACTCCCTCTATTCGATGTTTGTATTCTTAATTATCTCTCTCAGTCATCTCTAATGGTGAGTACTTGATGAACTAAAATTGGTCATATGTTGTGCATGCATGATGATGTGCTACAAGCTCATGTTGCCATAAACTTGTAACGCTAAATGTAATCTTATGCTATGTTAATGCTCATGCACATTTTATGCGATACTACTTCTAGATATATACGTTGTTAATTATATGCTTGTAGTATGCTATGGAATAATACGTTGTCACAAGTTTCCTTGCGCTGAAACCAAGTATAATTCCAACGCAAGTTTCTCAGAGTAATCCGAGGTCGAACACATGGATTGTTTTCATTAATGTGATACTTTCGTGATATATGCGATCGGTTTTACAATTAATAAAAGATTTGGTGTGTATATGAAATTAAATTTCGATAAACGTAAATTGCGTTGATAAAATAAAAGTGCGATAAAAGTAAAGTCCTAAACTATTATGATACAAGATACAAGATTCATGATACATGATACTGAGTTCGAGACTGACTATGAAGTTATACAAAGGATTGGGGTATGCGATGGCAAGTCTTTATGTATGAATCAAAAATAGAAAGAATAATTAGTAAAAACATCGCAAGTTAGTTAATTGCGTTAAAGATATAATTAAGGTTCCGCTTTTCCTTGGTGTACACCTCTCGGTGATCGGCTGCGTTCCCATATCTCTATGGTGAAACAGGGACGAACGTGATGAACGCAAGGTTGCTTCCATCTCTGAAAGTACTTCTTGCTTTAGTTAACGCATTCTTCCAACCCTCTCTCGATAGGCGGAACGACATCTTCACTTCTGCTCTCACAATTGAAGGTGCTGTCTAGCATGCTTTAGCTAAACAAAATTATTTCCTTAACACAGATTAATTTACTTGCTCAATTCTTATTAACTACCCAGGGAATTAAGGAAACATCATGGATGAATAGAAATAGACAGAGAAATGATGATGGAAATGATCATAACAATTAATACTAAGATTAAGCGTCTGATACATGGTGTGAATGATAAAGTAAAGAAGATGAGTACAAGTGATGAAAATGAGATAGAAACAAATACAGAAGGGTGTCAACATCTTGACACAGATCTGGATGGAGGTTTTGCTTGCCGACGTGTGGAATGGATGAAGAGAAGAGCTTCCTTCTCAGGTTTGCTTGTCTGGTAGAAGTGACCTTCGTGTAGAGCTTCGACGGCGGGGATTGAACAGATTCTTTGCCCGAAGACTCACCTCTCGGCTTTGTCTCTTGATTCTTCCTGGATCTACATCGATTAATCGCTCAACCAGTCTCTCTCTCAGATCAGTATTCAAGTCTCCCTTATCGAGTATATTCAAGTATCAATTCTCTCGTATCTAGTATATCTCTTCAATGGAATTGCAGAAGCTATTTATGGGCGAAGCTTTGACTCTTTGCATTGTGGTCCCCACTTTATTGTTAAGGCAGTTCTTGAAATGGTGGAGTGAATATTCTTTTTGTTATGCAATCAATCCCGTCAGTAATGCACAACGGTCACTGTACACGCGTTAGAATCCTCCGCAACTGCGTTGCTCTTTACATCCTCGATCGTTTGCCTGCATACGGTGTTGTTTTTTATTACACATGCGGTGAAAATTGCGTTGATCGCAAAGCTCTTGATCGATTGTTGCATGCGCCATCATTGCGTTGATCGTCTCTTCATTATTGATTGACAGGCGCAATACGACATAGATTTTTTGTTCTGTTTATCTTTGAGCCATGAATGTACGCGGTGATTTGATTTCCTGTAAAACAGAACCGAAACATTCTTTTCTACCATCGCAATGGTGTCAGTGGGTGTATTGACGACAATTTATAATTCTCACATTTCTTAGCCATACTATCGACGCTCCTTTTGGCCGCAATATCTAAATAAAACAGTATAAATAACTTGTATTTCTACAAGTTATCACACCCCTAAATTTAGATATATGTTTGTCCTTAAGCATATCTTCTACTAAGGCAATATTGCTCAATTCTTATCCTAAATTTTGCATTGATTGGTTGCTCCGAATGCTCCACCTAGGCAACATTACTTAACATCGCAATTTCCTTCTATCCTTATATCCTTTATTCTTCTATACAACAAATTTATACTCAAAAATGCTTTTCTATTTTTAAAAAGACTGTTTACCTCTTCTTGCAAAAACAACTTGATTTGTCTAAATGCGGTGGTCAAATTTGCGTCATTCATTTAGAGACTATTGATCATGGTTACACCCTTCGTTTTGGCTTGTTTCCACAGGTGTCATGTGAACATTCAACTACGGTTGTGTGTCAATCTCAACTTTAACTCTTGAATTTCAGCTAAGTATAACTTTTGTTGATCAGAGGAGTTATCTCTTATATTCTTTTATTTTTTTTTCTTCTCATTTTTTTCTCTTTTCTTATTGCGTCGTTCTTGAAAACCCACCTTCATTTTGGCTTGCTCCCATGGGTGTCATGTGAACATCCAACTACGAGCATGTTTCTTTCACGACTTAACTCGTATCAGGTTGGGATTGTTTTGGGATTTTCCTTGCGCTGACATTGGATTTTTTTTTTTTTTTTTTTGTGATGGAAATGAACCCATTTTTCTTAATGACTGCATCTACTTGATTGCATCTGTTCAGACCTTCCCCACCCCCAAATTTAGAGATGCGTAAGATCCTCATTGCATTGTTTGGACAGAATAGACAAACACTTAGACAAAATTTTGAAAAGAAGGTTTGAGCAGAATTTTGAAGGATAAAAGAATGCTATAGCCATCATGGCAGCACAATAAATAACGCAAAATAAAACTGTGGGAAATGCTACTAAGTGTATGCATATTAGTCATCATGGCAGCACAATAAATAATGCAAAATAAAAGATCAAAAATATCGCAAATAATGACAAAGGATGATAAAGAAGAGGCTAAGGCATAGGGAAAGAATTGTTACTCAGTTGTATTAAAAATTAACTAAATATACAAGGAATTACAATTAATGAAATACAAAATTTTTTCATGTACAAAGAATCAAAGAATCAAAGAATTAGCTTCTATATAAAGAAAAATAATGAATGAAGTTGTCTTTTGTATTTGATTCAGACGAATGCATGATTAAAAATTAACACCATACTTCCATTAACACAAATGCATATTTGCAGAAGACAAGCGCACGATACTTCTACCAGCACAACACTACCTCAACATAGTGCGTTTTTGCTAAGGACGGGCTAACAATACATACGAGCGCATGCATTTGGGTAGAATGGACGCAAAGTGTACCTTGTTATCACAAAATGCACCCATCATCGCGTTACATACCAAATTTTATTTTTTCCTTTTTAATTCATCACTAATGCAAATTGAAAACACTTTGCGGTGTTCATTGTTTTATTCAGTCATTTACAAAAATTTTAAGAACAGCGCTACTAATGCATACAAATTAACGAATTTAAATATGACATGGAAATACATAAAGCATTAAAGGCTAATTCTAATAAGTAGTAAATAACGCAATTTAGAAAACAGTAAATGAAAGCTGTAAAGAAAGCAATTAAACATAGATATAGGGATGCTGATTAAAAGAAGTTTTTCATAGTTACCGCAATAACATCCCCTGCAAGCGGTTAATCCTGCTTGCCTAAGTCGATGGTCTCCATGCGTCGATCCACATCACCCCCAAGGTAGGGCTTAATTCGTTGACCATTG
>NC_052357.1:40553122-40556246 GCF_009727055.1 Benincasa hispida
AGCATCGCATACATCAAACTGCCAACGGCAGACGCATATGGAACCCCTCTCATCTCCTCAACCTCTTGAGGCGTCTTAGGACACATTTCCATAGACAAAGTGACTCCATGCCTGAACAGAAGTAGGCCCCTTTTGGAGTCCTGCATCGAGTACTTGAGCAATATCTTAATATATGATGCACGAGACAGTGCTAGCACTTTGTTCTTTCGATCCCGAAAGATCTAGATACCTAGAATAAACTGAGCCTCTCCCAAATATTTCATTTGGAATTGGGTCGCTAGCCAATTCTTAACTGCAGTTAATAGACCTACATCATTCCCAATGAGTAGGATATCGTCTACATACAACACTAAGAAGACTACTGAAGCGTTGATGATCTTCTTGTATATACAAGGTTCATCAATGTTTTGGTCAAAGCCATATGACTTGATCGCAGTATCAAACCGTATGTTCCAAGATCGAGATTCCTGTTTCAGTCCATAAATGGACCGATTCAGTTTGCAAATCTTTTGCTCTTGACCTTGGGCTATGAATCCCTCGGACTGCACCGTATAAATGGTCTCCGCAAGATTGCCATTCAGAAAGGCCATCTTGACGTCCATTTGCCAGATCTCATAATTATAATAAGCTGTAATGGAAAGGAGGATGCGGATCGACTTTAACATGACAAGAGGAGAGAAAGTCTCTTCATAGTCGATTCACTCTACTTGGGTATAACCCTTTGCCACAAGTCGAGTCTTAAACATCTGTACATTCCCATTAGCACCCCGTTTGCACTTGTAGATCCATTTACAACCTATAGGGCGAACCTCATCAGGCTGATCTACAAGATCCCATACTGAGTTGAAGTACATCGACTTCATCTCGAGATCCATGGCCTTGACCCATTCATCCTGGTCAACATCCTCTATTGCCTTCTTATAAGACAACGGAACCTCAATGTCGTCATTTTCTACCATAGCAAGGATTTCCGTGAAACCCAGATAGGGAACGGGTGGGTTCGCAACCCTCCCACTAGGTCGAGGATCCCTCAACTCTTGAGGTAGAATCGACCTACCGGATAAACTCCCATCAATAACTCTTGTTGATGTAGTAGGCTCTTCAACAACTCTTGTTGAAGTTTTAGTAGTTTCATTGGAAAGATCATGCAACACGACTTTGTTTCGTGGACTGTGCTCCCTTATATGATCCTCCTCTAGGAAAGTAGCCTTTGTTGAAACAAACACCTTATTTTCCTTCGGATCATAAAAATAACCCCCTCGTGTACCTTTGGGGTAGCCTAGAAAGAGGCATAACCTCGACCGTGGTTCCAACTTCTTGGGATTAGCCTCAAGCACATATGTAGGGTAACCCCAAATGCGGAAGTGACGTAAACTAGCTTTACTTCTATTCCACAACTCCAAAGGTGTTCTTGCAACACTCTTGGAGAGAACATAGTTGACTATGTATACCGTGGTCTCCACTATAAAACCCCAAAATGAGTCCGAGAAGGAAGCGTAACTCATTATCGAGCGAATCATGTCTAACAAGATCCTATTTCTCCTCTCCGCTACATCATTCTGCTAAGGTGTACACGACGTTGAGAGTTGGGAAATGATTCCATGTTCTATCAAATAGTCTGGGAATGTCAAGTCCAAAAACTCTTCACCTCAATCCAATCAAAGTGTTTTAATCCGTCTATCTAATGTGTTTTCAACTTCAGCCTTGAACTCTTTGAACTTTTCAAAGGTTTCAGACTTCCGTTGCATAAGATAAACATATCCGTACCTGGAGTAATCATCAGTAAAACTGATAAAATACTCATAGCCACCTCGGGCTCGCACATACATAGGACCACAAAGGTCAGAATGTACTAACTTGAGAGGCTCCTTGGCTCTATAACCTTTTCCAGTAAAAGGTCGTTTAGTCATCTTACCCTCAAGGAAAGATTTGCACACTGGTAAAGAATTTTCTTCTACTCACTTAGAAGTCCATTCTTCACCAATCTCTTAATCCTATTGAGATTGATATGCCTTAAAAGAAGATGCCAAAGTTGGGCATTTTCTTTTAGAGAAATTCGTCGACGTTTTGATTGAGTTACGACAGTTCTGAACATTTCAGTATTATGGAGGGAATTAATGGCTAACGGCCTTAGCACATATAAATTCGATTCTAGATTTGCTGTGCAAATAAAAACACCATCTTTATGAATAAACTCTTTATTCAAATAAAAAGAAATAGTGTATTTACATTGCAATAAACACTTTATAGAAATGAGGTTCCTCTTTAGTTCAGGAACAATACATACATCATGTAAAACAAGAAACCTATTATGTAAAGCTAACTGGAGTCCTCCCACTGCCACAACTGAGACGACGTGCCCGGTGCCTACTCGAATTGTCATCTCACCAGCCTTCAGCTGTCGCCAAGATCTAATCCCCTGAAAAGAAAAACAAACATGATTAGTGGTACCTGAATCAATTATCCAGGCAAAATCATCATTCTCCACTAAACAAGTTTCAAGCACAAGTAAATCACATTTACCTTTATCCGCCTTGACCTTAGCCTTGGTTACTTTCTTCTCTTTCAGATATCAAGGACAATTCCTCTTCCAGTGTCCATCTTGGTTGCAATGGAAACACTTTCCCTTAGCAACTTGTGGACGCCTAGTTGGGGCGACAGACGGTGGGTTAGCAGGTGCCTTCCCTTTTCCCTTACCAGCTTTCTTCTTCTTCTCTTTTTCAGAGTTAGAAGCAGAAGGTGTAGACTTTGTTCCTGAGGTCGAACCTCTATGGAACATCCTGAAGAATGAAGCAACATTTTCCTTACCCTTCTGCCTCTCCTTACTTTTCAGTAAAGATTGGTATGTTTGCAACTCGTTGAGTAGAGTTGTAAGGTTATATTTCACTTTGTTAAGAATCAAATTGATAACAAAGTGCAGGAAGCTCTCCTGCAAAGAATGCAGGATTATGCTAACCTGGCTGCCCTCATCAATGGTAGACTCATTTAACTCCGCTACATTGAAGTGGACCATCATGTTTAGCACATGTTCACGAACAGAGCCATTAAATGACTTGTAGAAATTCTTAAAAATTAATTCAACTAAAATTTTCCTCTAAATAATCGTTTTTATATATATTTTTTT
>NC_052357.1:40560503-40647732 GCF_009727055.1 Benincasa hispida
CAAGGTCCTCTTTCCATTTTGGAGTTGAATATGTATTTAAGATCTCATGCATAGCTATTCAGACACGTTGTCCAAACATCCCAAAAGGATTCAATGATCCACCTGAGAAACATAGTCTCATGTTCTTCAAGACTTCAGAAACTTGCAAGATGTAGCTGGACCTTCTCATCGCGCTTTGTCCAATCGCTGTATGCCTCCCTACATATTGAGCGGCAATTTGACGTGGAATAGGAGATAAGCTCTGTGAGAGCAAATGAGATCCTTGATGATTGATCGTTGTATCATGTGTTTCATTTGCAAATAATTATCGCCAGTAAGGTTTTTCGTGGTTCTAGCAAAGCTAACGGCGTGTTGCATTAAAATGTTTCTAAAATACGAAAAACATTATTAGATTTTTCTACAACCATTAAACCAATAGATTTGCCAAAAATTTTCAAGTTCTAAGTTATAGACTTTATTTTCAATGATGCCTAGTAGAAGGAAAACGTCCCGGGGTGATAGTTGCCCCTTCGCTGGGATGAACATTTCTCAACCATTAGTAGGACCATCTCTTATAACTAAACCTACATTTTCGGTCAGAATCGTTAACCTTTAACATCGCGAAGTTAACCTCGCTTCTATGCCAGGTTGTCGCCTAATGTCGCTTACCGTAGAAAAAGCAAATTAGGACAAAAGATTAAGACTACGTTCCTCTTATAGGAATCAAATAATAAACGCGCAAAACTGCCATCTTTAGGGATACTTCCCAAGGTGCTCGAGGCGATGCGTAGTACGATATTCACTAAAGGAGAGACCGAGATATCGTCGCACTTCTGGGCTCGCAATCTGTACTATGACATTCGCATCCTAACTTATGACCTTACTCAAACCATCCGTTGGAGGAGACCCAAAGGTCGCCTGGGTGGGTGGGAGGGGGGGGGAGGGGGGCGGGTGTGATAATAGCTCACGTGTGGACTTATTTAAAGAGAAATGTGAGTAATTTAAGTAAAATTCTTATGCCTCAATACCTCCCACTCGAATGTTCTATAGTTCTTAACTCACAGTCAGCTATGTTTTAGTCTAGTCGTCTTTTAACTGGCATAAACAACATTTGTTATGTTGAACAAGTCAATAGTCACATATATAAACCTAAATGCGACTGTCTTATATTGCATCAAAATTATCTAATTCACTATGTCCAGTAGTTTCACAGGTCGGACAGTGGTGTTAGATTTCTGTCAACATTAAATACCCCAGCCTAGACATAAACCGCCTAGCAAAGAGATGCCCTATAGGTATATAGATTTGCTACACTTAGACCTTTTATTAGCAAATTTATGCCTATTTAAAACTGATTCAAAGATTATAAAGCCTTAGGGTTTGCTAATTCTATTATTAGAACCGTGAGTCTTATGTCTGTGATCCAACAAGTTTTTAACTTTTTAAAACCATGAATTAACTAATGAGCATGCATATCTTTCTTATTTCTTAGTTCTAATTTCTACTTTTAAAAGAAAACTTAAACAGCAGACATCTAGGTTTATAACAATTAAATAAAAACCTAGTGTTCGCTTGATGCAATCCGTTTATTATTATCTAACTTTTAATAATCGGTGTAACAACTAAATTCGATTAATCCCTTATACTATAACATTTTAATAAAAGATGATGGGGGCAGAAATGCTTATTTTATGAATAAATAATGATAATTTATTTATAATGCTTATAGCATCTCTTACTATTTTAAATCTTGCTTTCTAAATTTAACATTAAAAATAATATGCATGACCATTTGGAGAACCTAACTGTTGATTTTACTATATGGTATTTTATTACATATAAAAAAATACATCGTGAATAACAAAGACCATTAAATGGACCGGGAGAAAAAAAACCATGTATTAATTTTATCGATACAAACAGTTTCACATTATAATAGAACCTGTATACTATGACCATTAGTGATGTCTTATCGTGTCAGCAACTCAGTATTGGTAAGACGACGTCAGCACGCACTAATATGAGTAGCTGAAGTAAACATGTTTAGACGACCATCTGTAGCTGACGTCTTGACGGAGTGCACAGGCTAAACCATTACTCGTACTAATCATTTTATCTTATAGCGATGAAGCTCTGTTCCTGCACATCGTCTGCAGTGCGCTATTGAACAACGTCAGTGTATCATGTACTACACTATAGGTGCAACCTAGAACGATTCCTTGCATATGCTATCATCTTTATCTACTAAGATTAACTGTGACTTAATACAATTGTCGAATCGTTAGACTGGTATATTCAATATAAAGTTATACTATCATACATATTGTTATCATTTACCAGGTAACATTACCTTCGATGAAACGATATTTAGTTCAATTATTAAGGGAATCCCTCTTTTTTTGTTTGGAAATAAATTTCATGTTGTACACATATGTTATATAATTTAATGACGGCATAATAGATTTCTTTTATTTCTTTCATTTTAAATTTTTTTTTTAACGATAACTAAAGCAAGAACTTATTAGAGAATTCGATTTGTAATATTTTATAAAGTTTATGGTTAAAATTGCACCACTTATCTAAGTTTGAGGTACAATTTGATGAAACTAGAAATTTAGGGTTCAAATTAATACAACTTGACAAGTATAATTTTAGAAGGTCAAAATTGATTCTTTTAGTAGTATGATAATACATCTTTATTATTATATGATATACTATTTTATTTAACAAGTTCACACTGGTTTTAAATGTTTCTATTTATGATAACTAAGGAATTGGAATAGTATAAAAAATACGTATATAGAATCCAACCTTTTATATTTGATCCAACTGATAGATAGAGATGTTCACGAGGTGGACCGAGGCCTAAGATATGTCGCTTCCTTGTCTCCATCCCTATTCCCTATGTCATTCCACATTCATGCTAAAATTTTCATTTAATTTCAGGGGATATCTGGGCGGAGATTACTCACAGGAAAATTTGCAAGATCGTGTTCCCAATGAAGCATTTTTTTCTATATTTTTAAATCAATTAATTTAAATAACTACTATTGAAAAAATTTAATTAAATAGTTATTTTTCACTAAAGAAAATTAAATTTAAATGAGACATTACACATAGAGAATTTAAATTTAAAAAGAAATTATACAAATTTTCTAGTAGGGTAAAATAATTATCTATCAAATTATTCATATACATAATCTAAAGTTTAAATGGAAACATATCCCTCAACTTAATCATTAAATTTATATATAATAATAATAACATAACAATATCAGGATTAAGTTAAAGGATGAGGTGCGAAACATGAAAGAGATGTATGAAAGAGGAATACATTCCCCGTTCTTGTTTTTGTTTAGTTTACAAAGAATTTTTTTCTCTATATTTTTTTTTTTTTCCATTCTCCACCTAAAAGGAAGAATCTCTACCTCGTGGCTTTGGGAAATAGATGAACATTTCTAGTAGAGGACTCAAGATACCTAGATTTAGCCTTGGGATAAGTGGAGATTTACCAAGTGCTAAGGCATCTTTTGACCATAGTATAATCTACAAATCTTATCTTGTAAGGAATTTTAGAACCCCAATGAGCTTCTCGGGCAAGAAACTTTGTGAGGGGAGCCCAAGCACCAAACATCACATGTACACAATTGTATAATTTTTTTTTAAATCCATTTTTATGCTCCTTAACTTTTAATTTTGATATAATAAATGTTTGTTGTTATTGTTAGTACTGTTATTCTCAAATTTATACAAACAAAAGCGTATAGTTGACGATTTTTTAGAAATAATTTATGACTAAGAAAGGTCAATATTGATCTTTATTGTTGGTAAAAAGTGACACAAAAAGGATAAAGTTGATGGTTTTATGGACAGTTGACAACAAAAAAACTGTCAGTATTACCTTATGTTGACATTCGAAAAGTGTCAACAAAGAGGCTTTAGTTGACGACCAAAAAAGGTCAACATATACCATGTTGATGGCCAAAAAGGCGTTAACCAAAGACTTTTAGTTGACCTTTTTTTTTTGCCATTAAAAAATCCTTTTCGTTGACCTTTTTTAATAGTTGATATTGGCTTTATTGGTGTTTTTTGGCCTTCAATTATAGACTTTGTTGATGATATTGTTTGGCTGTTAACAAAGGCTAAAATTGTAGTAGTGTCTTTGAAATAAACAAAGATAAANGTCAGGATGTTCGAGTTCAAAAGTGTTGAGATTGGGCTGGTCGGGTATAAGATGGGTTTGTGTACAATGAGTCGGATTATTCGAGGTGGTCCAAGGTGGAAGTATAGGTAGGGTCGAGTTGGTGTAGGTATTTGTTGGTGTTTAGAATTGTCCTGAGAAAGTTTACCGAAGGGAAACTCATTTTCAATGAAGGAGACATGACGAGAGATGATAACTCGGCCAGATTGGGTTAGGCATTTGAACCCTTTATGTAATGGTCTAGGACACAGATATACACATTTGTCTGAGTGGAAGTTTAATTTGTTGGGCTGGAAGGGGCGTAGATGTGGAAAACACATGCATCCAAAGTCTTTTAGCTCTGAAAAATTTAGTTCCATGTTGAAGAGAACAGAGACAGGGGATTTACCTTTTAGTACTGCTGTGGGCGACCCATTTATGAGCATCTTGGCTGTGAGGAAATCATCCCACCAGAAGCTCAACGACAACCTAGCTTGGGCTAATAACGTGAGGCTGGTTTCCACTACATGTCGGTGTTTCCTTTCAGCTCGACCGTTTTGAGCAAAGGTGTAGGAGCATGATAATCTGGACATAAAACCCATTGAATTGCACAGGCGATGGATCTTAACAAATTCTCCTCCGTAATCAGTTTGAAGCATTTTGATTGTTGTATTAAATTGAGTCTGAGTATAAGTAAAGAGATGCTGAAAGGCTTCAATGGCACCACTCTTTTGTTTTAAGGGATATATCCAAGTATATCTGCTAAAATCGTCAATAAATAGAATGTAATAGCGGTGACCTTCTAAAGATACAACCGGGGCTGGTCCCCATAAATTAGAGTAGATCAATTCGAAGGGCTCTATTGCGTGGCTTTCAGATGTAGAGAAAGGTAAATTATGAGCTTTGCCCATTGGACATGAATCGAAAACAGAAATTCTTCATTACTTTTGATAGATAGATTACATTATCTAATAACAGAGTTCAAAATTTTGAGTGAATGATGTCCTAAACGTCTATGCCAGACAACTTTTGATACTGCTACATTGACATTTGCTGTTTTTCCAGATAATACCAATCTAGAGGTGTTTTTATTTATATCCAAAAGCTGTTGGTGTCCAGGGCAACTGCGCTTCAGCTCGCCATTCGTCTTGACAGCTACTTGGTCCAAATGATACAACCCATCCTTAAGAGTTCCTTTCAGAAGAGTTTGACTCGTACCTTGTCCTTAACAAAGCAATGAGCATTATGAAACTCGAAGTAGATGTTATTATCTTGAGCTAATTTTAATACACTTACCAAATTTTTTGTAATGTCAGGTACACATAATACATTTTCAAGCAGTAAGGTGTTATTTCCATCAGACAGTGAGGTATTACCAATGTATGAGATTCGTAATTTGTTTCCATTTCCATCAATAACATTTTCATTACCTGAGTATTCACCTGGATTAGACAGATTTGCATAATCGGTGGTTACGTGATTTGTGGCTCCGTTGTCCACGTACCAATTTGGATCCACAACAGTTTCAGGTCCAGCAAAGGGATTGGAGTTTTGAGTTGCAAGAATTGCAGCAAAAGCAGCAGGATTCAATCATGTATTACCTCCATTGTTCGGGTTCTGTCCTCCTATGTTTTGCCCAAAATTTTCAGAAAATTCTTTGTTGAATCTGTTGTAACAGATTAAAGCTGAGTGTCCATATTTACCACAGACTTGGCATGTAGGTTTGTTTCCACGTCCACGGCCTCGTCCTCGACCGGAGTTAGCACTGCCATTTCCTCTTCCTCGTTGCTAATTGAACTGAATTCGAAAATTTTGCTAATGATGGTTGTTCATTTGTTTTGAGTCATTCAGACTGCTACTTTGGGCCATGTTCACAGTAAGAACAATGTTTCCTAAGTTCCTTTGTGAATTTTGATGTTCCAAGAATTTTTCAAATATGAGGAGCTCAGGTTGCATATCAAGCCATGAAATATTAGGTTTACCATGTATTACTGCAATCACTGGGCTATAGACTTCTTCCAAGCCGAGAAGGACTTGAGAAATCAATGAACGTCTAGGTACAGGACTACCGTCCTAACCTAAATTATCAACGTTAGTTTTCATTATTCGTAAGTAATCCTCCATTTTTGAGTTCCCTTTCTTAATTGTCTAGAAAATGTGACGAAGGAAGTCTTCATCTACCATTGACTGTGAAAGATCTCATACCGAGAGTTCCATGAGCACGTTCGGATTGCTTCGATCTCATCGTGATGAAAATATAACATTATACATTCAACACATACAATTATGCAAATAAACTCTAATTAACGACATTCTACTAACAACAAATAACATAAAGAGACAGAGTTCCATACCAGTTGAAGACAATCTTCAAACTTCAGAACTCCTACGCAGCGGAAAGCCTCCCAGTGATCTACCAACGCCCGGTGGGAACGTCGACTGCAGCAACACGATCAACGTGAACACGAACGCCGCAATGGGGACGACACCACCACTAATGAGCCTCGGGTATTCTCGGAGTGAAAACACAAAGGGTGGGCTTTGGTGAATTTGGTAGAGGACGGAGGACAAACGAGTCGTGTAGGCGATAAGCAAGTGGGAGAGAAAACAGTGCTTGCGTATAGCAGAAGTGTTTATCGCATAGAGAAGTTGCACGATCGTGTAGGATTTGCTGAACGATCGTTTAGAAACAGGTATACGATCGTTTAGCTAAATTGGCACACTATACGATCATTTAGAGAAGCTATCCGATTGTCTAGGCAACAGTGTGTGATCATATAGGCGCGAGGTAGACGATCGTTTAGACGGAGAACGCTATCGCATAGGCTCTCAAGTGATCGTTTTGAATCACCAATGCGCGCTTCACGAATTCTTTTGGGCGATTGAACGACGATCGATTGCAAAATTAAAAAATGAAAACCTTTTTTCATTTTAACTCATCGGTTACCATAACCGATGTTGTCCACTAACCCACGTTCGAACGTAAAAAAGGATTAATTATCATATAATTAATCAATTAATTAATTAATAAATATAATCATATTATATTTATATCCTATAGCTTGATATCACATATGTACTATAGTATTTTCTCCTCTACTTGATATAAATCATATTTATATCTAATTTTTTCCATAATAATGTATCTCGTACATTTAACCAATTATATCATATATCATTAACCAGTCNAAAGCCTGATCGTCTATGCGACCGTGTAGTGCGGCGACAGGTAAACGATTTACCTCGCGTTACTAAGCAATCGTTTAGTCAGTTATTAAGCGATGAAGCTTGCTGTCCTAGACGATCGTCTAGCGTGCGCTTTAAACGATACGTGAGTGTCTCATCGTCTAACCAATTTGTGCAACCTAGTAAACGATTTACCTTGCGATGCTAAGCGATCGTTTAGTCAGTTACTAAGCGATGAAGCTTGCTGACTTAAACGATCGTCTAGTGCGCGTGCTTTAAACGTTATTCGAGCGTCTCATTGTCTATACGATGCGTGCAACCAGGTAAACGATTTACCTTGCGATGATAAACGATCATTTAGTCAATTATTAAGTGATGAAGTTTGCTGACCTAAACGATCGTCTAGCGCGTCGCGCGTTAAGCGATCTGCGAGCATCTCATCGTCTACACAATGCGATACCCAACGATCGCATACTCGATCGTCAAACACGATACGATCAACTCTTGATTGCACACCCCATCGTTTAAATGATGTGTTCAACCGTGATCGCGTACTCCTTCATCTTTACGATGTAATGGACAGCGATTGCCTAGAACTTCTTCTGCACGATGCGATCAACCTTAAATTTCCTTCTTCGAAAAGCCGCAACGCTTGCCCAGAACTTCGATGAATGACTCAAAACTCCAAACAAACTTTGAATACATACTCGATAATGATTATTAATGCCCAAAAACGCAAGGGCCTTTCCAAATAACCGCAAATGTAAAAGGACCTTAAATAAACTGAGGCTAATCATCCAAAAAACATCCATTAATCCGGCACATCCACAGCAGATTTAACAATTAAAACAGCATAGAAATGCATCCACCATGAATGTATATGTCATTTCGTTGCAACAGATGAAATTGGAGTATCAGAACCTAGCTTTGATACCAATTCAAGGATCTCATACCGAGAATTCCATGAGCGCATTCGGATCGTTCCGATCTCACCGTGACCGAAATATAACATTATACATTCAACACATACAATTATGCAAATAAACTCTAATTAACAGCATGCTACTAACAACAAATAACATAAAGGGACAGAGTTCCATACCAGTTGAAGACAATCTTTAAACTTCAGAACTTCTACGTAGCAGAAACCCTCCCAGTGATCTACCAACGCCTGGCGGGAACGTCGACTGCAACAACACGATCAACGCGAACACAAACACCGCAACGGCGACGACACCACCTCTAATGAGCCCCGGGTATTCTCGGAGTGAAAACCTAAAGGGTGGGCTTTGGTGAATTTGGTAGAGGACGGAGGACAAATGAGTCGTGTAGGCGATAAGCAAGTGGGAAAGAAAACAGTGCTATCGTATAGCAGAAGTCCTTATCGCATAGAGGAGCTACATGATCGTGTAGGATTTACTGAACGATCATTTAGAAAAAGGTATACGATCGTTTAGAGAAGCTATCCGATCGTCTAGGCAATAGTGTGCGATCGTTTAGGCACGAGGTAGACGATCGTTTAGATAGAGAACGCTATCGCATAGGCTCTCAAGCGATCGTTTTGAACCACCAACGTGAGCTTCACGAATTCTTTGGGGCGATTGAACGACGATCGATTGTAAAATTCAAAAATGAAAACCTTTTTTCATTTTAACTCATCGGTTACCATAACCGATGCGGTTCAGTAACCCACATCCGAACGTAGAAAAAGGATTAATTATCATATAATTAATCAATCAATTAATTAATAAATATAATCATATTATATTTTTATCCTATAGTTTGATATCACATATCAACTATAGTATTTTCTCCTCTACTTGATATAAATCATATTTATATCTAATTTTCTCCATAATAATGTATCTCATACATTTAGTCAATTATATCATATATAATTAACCACTCCAATTATATCATATATAATCGAACTTCCTCTTGTCAATTTAAACATTTCAAATTAACCCAAATACTGGTTCTCGACTTTTATCCAAGCTACCTAGGGGACCTAATGGATCTGTGGCTTGAAGCTCCAACGGTACGTGAATAGTTGACTAAACTCTTTAGCCATGAGATCCACCATTCGTTAACTGTCAGTGATTCTACTAAAGACCAACAGCTGAACTCTTCGTACCACAGATATATTTCCGTGTCCATCAGATATAACCAATCATGAGTATGATGACCTTTCACAGATGCTCGTAAGTACAATTGGGCCAAATTACCGTTATACCCTTGTAGTTACATCTCACTTCTTAAGTACCACTGATTCCTCTAATTAACAATACAACATAGTCCAACTATATGTGAACACCTCTCGGCCAAGAGAAGGTGTGTGGCACCACATCGTTCAAGCCCCGGAATCAGCCCTTAAGGGAGCTATCTATCTACTTACTCCTGCCTCGGGGAAGAAGTAAATTCCATCTTGTGTAGCTGAGTTTCTAGCTCCCAAATCAGACAAATCTCCAAAATGGTAGGTTTGAATCGGCGACCTGACCATTCGCACCCATACAAATCAAAGAACCGCCCTCAATGGCAGGAGTTCCCAACTCACTCGTCATGTTACCTATGGTCATCCTAGTGAAGTGAAGTCTCTATTATAAACGGTGTTATATAACGAGACGTTAACACTTCGTGGTCAGGTCTTATACAAACTCTTTGTATAGGACGCCCCCGCTTGCATTTCAGTGATGTCTCCACCTTGAAGTGCACTTGATTCTTCGACTGTTGTTGTGATAAATTTTGAGGGACAGGGTTTTTCACCTGTGTGATGACCTTCTAGCTTGTAGCTCTTTAGGATTGGTAGAGCTAGGGTTTTCCATAGCAGGTAGTTTTTTCTGTCGAGCTTGATGGTTATGATTTGATTAAGTAGCAAGAGGATTGTTGAAGGTGATGGAGGAAGAAGGTCCAGCAGAAAAGGTAGTGGCCATTATCTGGCTCTGATACCAAGAAAGTCAAAGGAAATAAAGAGAAAATGCCTTTTGTGGAAATTTCGTTGTATTTCTTCACTATATT
Organism: Benincasa hispida; assembly: GCF_009727055.1. Taxonomy (NCBI): domain Eukaryota; kingdom Viridiplantae; phylum Streptophyta; class Magnoliopsida; order Cucurbitales; family Cucurbitaceae; genus Benincasa; species Benincasa hispida. Next base: position 40,570,864 of record NC_052357.1, read on the forward strand.
TTGTTAAGGCAAGGTACATTATATAAGCCTTGTCCCTGGATTTGGGAGAAAGAATTTGAAAGAATAAAAATAATTTTAATACAGATGTACACAAATCATTGATTGGCCAGAATATTCCTTTTAACCGATTGGGCTTTTAGAAGAGGATTGATTGGGCAAATATTGGGTCTGACTTGTAGGTCCTCTCTGTATACGTGGACTGCTTGCTGGATTGCTGACTTGGTGGTTTTCTCTAACATTGTAGACCATCTTACCCATGTTACATTTTTTCTTCGGGAATTGGGAGATTTGCTTTGTTAATGCCTCTCTTCTACATTTGACGAAGTTGGTAGAAATCTTAGCTATAAGCCAGATTGGTCTTCCTTTGCAGTTTACAAGGAGGTTTGTTGACAATTCTTGATTGTTTTTATGATTTTATTATTTTTTAAAAAAAGACTAATTATTAGTCAACACTCATCACTCTCTCCAAGCCAGTCTTCTCATTGTGACTTTTCATATGGGTATTTTCCTATTTAAACAACACTTTCACACATACCTATCACTTATCACGAAAGATGTATGATGAATTGAATGTAAAAATAGTATAGAATAGTTGTTTTATGGGAGATTTTCAAAAATAGAAAAATAAGGAAAATTATTTATACATAATAACAAAATTTTAATCTTTTTTTATAGAGACTGATAGAAGTCTATCTGTATCTATCAGCGATAGAAACTAATAGAAGTCTATCACTAATAAATGCTAATAGAAGTCTATCAGTGATTTTTTTGCTATTTTGTGTAAATACTTTGACATTTTCTTCTATATGTGATAATTTTCCTTTGTTTTATTGTTAATTATAATTTTATAACTAAGTTTATTAAAATGCTATTATTCTATTTTTTTTCTTCTTTTATTTGATTGGTATGAAACAAATTTGAACATGTGATTATGTTGTATTCTACCTGTTGTAATCATTATATAGCTATGTAATAGTGTTAGGTTTTTTTATTTATTTTTTATTTTTTTATCTAATGGATAATTATGAATTCAAAACTTATACATATGAAAGAATGTTTTTTTTTAAATAATAGATAATTATGAATTCAAAACTTATAAATATGAAAGACAATTATCGATCTAGATGGAATTCTAATAGAAAAAATATATATAATACCATTTGCCCCTATACTTTAAAGTTTGTTCAAATTTAGTCCTTATTTTTCATTGTCTAATTTTAATTTTTATATTTTTAGTAAAAAGAAAAACTTACATGCAATTGAGCTGCACTATCTTTTGTGCAACCCGGCTAGCAACCAATAAAAATTTTTGCCATGTGACATTTTGATTTTTTTTTTAAAAAATGATTTTAAAATTTTTTTTTTCTTTGTGTGTAAATGAGAGAGAGAGTATGAGATTAAGTACATGCTAGGTTGCACTTAGTCAGTACTTTTTAATAAATCTTAAATTTAGTCGTTCAAAGTTAACTTTTACCAAAATTACTTAAATAATTAGAATAATGATAATTTTCATACAAAGAAATATAATATATAAATATGTTTCAAAACTTTAATGTTAAAATGAATAGATACCATTTTTCTTAAAAATAAACAATAAATTTCTAGTCATATTAATTTAAGTTTTATTGAAAATAAATGAACTAAAATTGAACAAATTTCAAAGTAAGAGACGAAAATAATATTAAACCTAAATTATACTAACATAAGAGCTAACCTAATATAGTTTATTTAAGGAAAATTTTTATAGATAGTAAAAATGTCAAACTATTTATAGAAATAACAAAGAAAAAAAAACACACTGATATACATGATACTTTTATTATTATCTATTAGTGATAGACTTTGAAATTTTTTGTTATTTCTGTAAATAATTTGACATTTTTACTATCTCTTCAACAAAAAATGTTGTTGCCAAAGTAAGTAAAATTTGAGTTGGTTAATGATGCTTTACAGGTTATTCAGATCAAAATTTAAAAAATAACAAATTATTTAAAAAAATTTAAAAGCCAATATCACCCAATGAACTCCCACATATTTTAGCGTGTCGAGAGTTCCCCTAACTCCTAATGAATAAAATAGGTTTCAGGAGTTCTAGAACTCCTGGCGAATAAAATAGGTCGTGGGAGTTGGTCTAGAACTCCCGACACATAGAATAGCAGTTGGGAGTTCCATAAAAGAGCGCGTCGGGCGTATACTAGGCATCGGGAGTTCTAGAACTCCCGACGCGTTATTCTATGCGTTGGAAGTCCTAGACCAACTCCCGACGACCTGTTTTTCTGTTAGGAGTTCCTCTTCCAATGGATTTTTTCTGACCAAACTCCCGACGATCTGTCTTCGTCGGGAGAGGATCTCTCGACGCATTTTCTACCATTTTCCAACGATTTGGGGCGTAGAAGAAGTGCAATTTCTTGTTAGTAAATCCAATTGAGAACGTACTTCTTTCCTTAAGGTTGAAGATTGAATTCTCCATTTTGACAATCATTGCATTAAAAATAAGAGAAAGGAAACTAAAATTTGTCATATTCAAAATCAATTTGTTTAAAAAACCAAAATTCTATCTACATCAATTTTGTGATGTTAATCTTTTTCCCTCAAAGGTATTCGAAAAAAGAAAATTTTATTTTATTTATTTTGATAATTGTAAGATGGAATATCAAATCACAATCTTTAAAGTTGATGGTACAAATTTATTCATTGAATTATACCTAGGTTGACATTTTATTTTATTTTATTTTTGAATAAAAGGATCATTACTTGGATCAGGGCACCACTAAAAATTTAGCTACATGCTAAAAAAACATATAACCAATAATAACAAAAATTGTGGAATTTGGAAACAAAACAAGGGAAAGTCATTTTCAGAAAAAAAAAAAAAAAAAACAGAAAAAAAGAAAAGAATGGTCAAAGCAAGAGAAAAAAATATTATATAATAAATAAATGCAATTAAAATAGGGACCCCACGAATAAAAAAAGCTATATATTAAAAATATTATTGTTGCATAAATGACATGCCTTTGTTTAGGCAGAAGACAGGCAACCGACAAATATCACCACTAATTCTCCTACAACTCCAAAACATGCATAAAGAAGAGAACGCTATCTTAAAAAAAAATATTTTTTCAGATCAAATAACAATCCTAAAAGATAAAACTAGAAAAAAATGAACGAATGTTTCACTTCTTACAAAGATGAACAATATTAACCTATTTCCAATATATTTTCAAAAAAATATCATGCCATTGAAAAATGAGATAGATTATCTTATTTTAGCAAAGTTTCTTGGACTGAACCTTGTACAAAATATAACCATACTTATTTAAGAAATATTTTTCTTAGAATCCTTCTTTTAGGGAAAAAAAAAATCAATTTTGACCCTAATTTGGAATAATTTATAATTTCATCTAATTATATATTTGACTTAAATAGATGTTGTAATTTTTGCCTCGCTTCAATTTCAACTTAACTACTAATTTTAATGAAAATAGTAGTAATAATATTCATACAATTATTAATTTTAGTTAAATTTTTACATAAATTAAATTTGATCAAATGCACGAATCTACCATTAAATGACTTTGTAGAAATTCTTAAATTAATTCAACTAAAATTTTGCCTCTAAATATCGTTTTTCTATTTTTTTAAATAAATTTCATGTTGTACACATATGTTATATAATTAATGACGGCATAAATGATTTCTTTTATTTCTTTTTCTTTTAAATTTTTTTTTTAACGATAACTAAAGCAAGAACTTATTAGAGAATTCGATTTGTAATATTTTATAAAGTTTATGGTTAAAATTGCACCACTTATCTAAGTTTGAGGTACAATTTGATGAAACTAGAAATTTTAGGGTTCAAATTAATACAACTACAAGTATAATTTTAGAAGGTCAAAATTGATTCTTTTAGTAGTATGATAATCCATCTTTATTATTATATGATATACTATTTATTTAACAAGTTCACACTGGTTTTAAATGTTTCTATTTATGATAACTAAGGAATTGGAATAGTATAAAAAATACGTATAAATCCAACCTTTTATATTTGATCCAACTGATAGATAGAGATGTTCACGAGGTGGACCGAGGCCTAAGATATGTCGCTTCCTTGTCTCCATCCCTTTCCCTATGTCATTCCACATTCATGCTAAAATTTTCATTTAATTTCAGGGGATATCTGGGCGGAGATTACTCACAGGAAAATTTGCAAGATCGTGTTCCCAATGAAGCATTTTTTTCTATATTTTTAAATCAATTAATTTAAATAACTACTATTGAAAAAATTTAATTAAATAGTTATTTTTCACTAAAGAAAATTAAATTTAAATGAGATTACACATAGAGAATTTAAATTTAAAAAGAAATTATACAAATTTTCTAGTAGGGTAAAATAATTATCTATCAAATTATTCATATACATAATCTAAAGTTTAAATGGAAACATATCCCTCAACTTAATCATTAAATTTATATATAATAATAATAACATAACAATATCAGGATTAAGTTAAAGGATGAGGTGCGAAACATGAAAGAGATGTATGAAAGAGGAATACATTCCCCGTTCTTGTTTTTGTTAGTTACAAAGAATTTTTTTCTCTATATTTTTTTTTTTTCCATCCTCCACCTAAAAGGAAGAATCTCTACCTCGTGGCTTTGGGAAATAGATGAACATTTCTAGTAGAGGACTCAAGATACCTAGATTTAGCCTTGGGATAAGTGGAGATTTACCAAGTGCTAAGGCATCTTTTGACCATAGTATAATCTACAAATCTTATCTTGTAAGGAATTTTAGAACCCCAATGAGCTTCTCGGCAAGAAACTTTGTGAGGGGAGCCCAAGCACCAAAACATCACATGTACACAATTGTATAATTTTTTTTTAAATCCATTTTTATGCTCCTTAACTTTTAATTTTGATATAATAAATGTTTGTTGTTATTGTTACTACTGTTATTCTCAAATTTATACAAACAAAAGCGTATAGTTGACGATTTTTTAGAAATAATTTATGACTAAGAAAGGTCAATATTGATCTTTATTGTTGGTAAAAAGTGACACAAAAAGGATAAAGTTGATGGTTTTATGGACAGTTGACAACAAAAAAACTGTCAGTATTACCTTATGTTGACATTCGAAAAGTGTCAACAAAGAGGCTTTAGTTGACGACCAAAAAAGGTCAACATATACCATGTTGATGGCCAAAAAGGCGTTAACCAAAGACTTTTAGTTGACCTTTTTTTTTGCCATTAAAAAATCCTTTTCGTTGACCTTTTTTAATAGTTGATATTGGCTTTATTGGTGTTTTTTGGCCTTCATATATAGACTTTGTTGATGATATTGTTTGGCTGTTAACAAAGGCTAAAATGTAGTAGTGTCTTTGAAATAAACAAAGATAAAGAATAAAAAGGTTAAAATATAAAGAAAAATAGTAGGGAAAGAAATGATACAAAAAGATAATGTGAGAAAAGTAGAATTTAAAACCATCTCGGTCTTTAAACAGAATTCTACTCACTTTGCACCATAACGAACACTTTGCAACATGAATTGAATTCAAAGCTATTCAACTCTTCTTGAGAATTACCCTTTAGGATAGACTAAGCAATAAAACAAATGTTTCTTTAGCTAATTTAAAATTAGATAAATGAGCATGCAATTCTAATGCTTTTATAGACATTATCTTAGTTTTAGGGTTCAAATGAAATCCTATGTCTAGGTTTTTATCCATAATTTTTTTGACATATGATATTAACTCTTTCAATAGAGGTGTAAATGGTTCGGTTCGGCTCAATTTTCAACAAAAATGGAGAACAAATCGATTAATCATAATGATGAAAGCTGGAACTGAACCGACCCCATTGAGAAACAGGCCGATCGAACCGTCTAGACTAGTAGTTTTCCAGTTTGGTTTTTGATTTATCGACTGAAGGTGCTCACACGGGGAATGGGGGAAGAATGTTATAGTTTCATTCGGAGGAAGTAAAACTCACCACCATGAGTGTATAGGCGCACCTACTAACCATTTTGATGGAGATGCTTTTTGCAACACTCATTAATTCTTAGGGGGTGTTTGGCTCACCAACATGAGTTGAGTTGAGTTGGTATAATATACCAACTCATTGTTTGGCCACCACTTTAAATGTTGGTGGAGTTGAGTTGGTATATTTTACCAACTCACCTCAACTCTCCTTTCTTCCCATGTTTTTAATGGTTTCACCCATTGCCACTGTCACACTTCGAGAAACTAACTTAAGCTCTGACAACCACCTCCGATAAAAACTCACAATCAATTTCAGGCTCCAAAAACCACCTCCGATGATAATTTGGAGACAAAATTTGGACTTTGAAAACACCTCTGATGACAGCTCCGACGACCAACTTCAAGCTTCAAAAAACCTTCATATGACCAACTCGACAACGAATTTATGGCCTCTGACAACCACCTCTGGTGACCTACTCCAACACCAATTGGCTCCGACAAACAAATTCTGACAACTCCAACAACCACCTTCGTAGACTCCGAAAACCACCTCCAACTACAAACCCTAATGAAAATCACCTTTAATGATCACCTTTGAGCGAGCAACTCCGACGACCAACTCGAGGCTTGACAATCATCTTCGACGACAAACTCCGACAACCAACTCTAATACATCTTCATGCGACTAACTTGGGCTCCGACAGTCACCTCCGACTACAACTCCAGCGAAATCATCTTCGATGATCAACTTTGACGACCATTTTCACCTTACCAACTCTAGGATTCGAAAACACCTCCGAAGACAAACTTCGACTACCAACTCCAATACATCTTCATGTGACCAACTTCAGGCTCCGAGAACCACCTCCGACTACAAATCTAAGAAAAATCATCTTCAATAATCAACTTCGACAACCACTTCCGACTACTGTAAGATTGATAACTTTAAAGTATGTTGTAGGGCTGTTGATTATATAAAAAAAATATATTTTGTCTACTTTAAGTTCAATATTTATACGTAATGTTCAAATGAGTGTTTAGAAATAGATGAAAAGTATGTAAATATAACAAAAAAAAAAAAAATCATAAAATGAAAAAAAAGGGAATATTTTCCAACAAAAAAAAATAGAGATTTGTTCTTTGAAGATCCTCCAAATTTAGAGGAAATGAAAGTGAAATTGCTGAAGAAATGTGGTGACATTCCATTGGTTGTTACGATGATGTGAGAGATTTAATTAAAAAAAATCATAACATAGTAAAAATATAGAGCAATAATAGGAAGAAAAGAAAAAGAAAAGATGATAATGAAATTCACGGAGAAAAATTAGCTAGAATCAAAAGTTTTGATTTTGGTTCAGTTTCTCATTTTATTTAACTATATTTCTACAAAAAAAATGTAATGGATTAATTGTTGTTCATTGCGTAAAAAAAGAAAGAAAGAAAAAGTTTTAACATTAAAAGAAAAAAATTGTAATCCATATTTTATTCAAATAAAGATGGGTAGAATTATTGAATAAAAAAGTTTCAAAACAAAAATAGTAATCATAAAAACATATTATTTAGAGTTCAAAAAACTGCACCATATACCCAGGCATATGACCTCAACTCTACATCCCAAACACAGACATATGAACTCAGACTAAATAACTCTGCACTCCAAACATAGACAGATGAACTCCACGGATATATGAACTCCATATACATATGAACTCAGACCAAATAACTCTGCACTCCAAATACAGACATGTGAACTCCAGACATCCTATCCAACCCAATGCCCCAAACAGTCCCTTATTGTATATAATATATCGGTCGATTCGGTTTTCCATTTTATTTTTTTTTGTCTAACTCAAATCCGACCAAATTTTTTTGATTTTATACATTTTCAATCTGAAACCGCCAAATCAATTGGTTTCAGCCCGAACTCGACGAGGGGTTTCAATCGACTTGAGTGGGTTTTTTGGTTTTTCGATTTTTGCTTGCAACCCTATCTTTTAATATCAAACTCAATATGATATGCTAACCTAGGCAACATCTAGCTAGTTTAACAAGAAGCAATAAAACTAATAAAGCAAATGAATATATACTGTGTTAAGAAAAAATAAAGGGTCACAAAGGAGCTTTTTTCCATCTTTAAGGTATCCACATGTATTAATACCAAGAAAAAATTTATCTTATAATGGAAAATAAAGAAAACAAAGTATAGCGAATGGAATAAAATTGAGAAAGTAAACAAAGTGTCTAAAATAAATAAAAGTAAAACAGTAGGTAAATAACATAAACTAAAACTCCTAAGAAACATAATGGGTTACCAATTCTCCAAGTTGCTATGTAATTTAGTTAGTTCAGTCTCTTTTGAAATGATCAAAGCCCTTCATTTTCTCTAAATCAACTTGCATTTATTTCTTTTATCAATCTTGATGAAAATTATGGAGATTTGATTTGATGTTGGAGAAGATGATCAAATCTTGAAATATTTGCATAATTTTTGTGAGGTTAGGTTGTAATGGCAACTTGGGTGTATTCTGGATACATATTTAGGGTTTTATTTGGATTGACTAGAGTAAAAAATGGTTATAGAAAAGTCATTTTTATTTAAACTCTTTTAATAAAAATTGTTTAAAATAAACATTGAGCTTTTGAGTGGTAACCAAACACTTCAACTTTTTTCAAAATGACTTATTTTTTTAAAATTAAACACTTGAAAAGTCAAACTAAACACACATTCTCGACACTTATAAATTTAATGGCAATAATTTGAAAAAAAAAGGCATTATTTTAGTCTAATAGTCTTAAAAGCTTAAAAGCTTAGATTTTATTTGATTGAAATGGGTTAAATATTTCAACCTTTTAGTTTGTAATTTAGCTAGTTCACAAATCTTGGGATAACTTGGTGTATTTTTTCAAAAAGAGAATCGTCTAGAAGCTTTAAATGTCATGCCGTACTTCTAGAAGGTGGGAAAGTTGTAAGTCAACACCATTTATAACTTTGGTCTAAGTTGGCCTATCAAAATAAATAAATAAATAATTAATATCAATTTATATCCTCAAACTTTGAGAATTTTATCAATTTAAATTCTAAACTAAGAATTGTATCAATTTAAACCTTAAATTTTGAGGTCCTATTCTTAAATTTTGAGATTTGTATCCATTTAAACCCCAAACTAATAATTATATCAATTTAAACCCTGAACTTTCATAAGCGTAATAATTTAAACCCCGAACTTTCATAAATATATCAATTTAAACCCTGAACATTCATAAGTGTATCCAAATAAAACATAATAGAGGGTTTTGTTGGGTTTTATGTCCTAAAACTCGTGGAATGTAAACATTTTGAAAATTCAATAAAGTTATTATTGAATATATGAATTACCTATTTCATTTTAGAAATAAATCCAATAAACTAAATAGATCCATGACTATTACATGAGTACTTGAACTTTATGTGGAGACATAAGAGTAGATCAAATTCAAATAAATAGTAAAAATGATCTTATAGTATATGAATGAGGTTGGGTGTCTTATTCTGGTAACACTATTGGATGTGGTCCATCTGTAGTTGTTACAAGAAGTTGTAAAGTGCCACAGACGAAGTGATCCTAATTCGTATATGTGATGACATGAGTAGTGAGAGCACATGTGCAATGAGTTTGCACAAGATCGTACCACGAAATAAGTCACTCTTATTTTATATAACGTTGTTTACTGTTTAATACAGACTATTTCACTACAATGACCTAGGTAACTTAACGTAAATCTTGAGCTAATTATGAGCTTCTATTTATTCAGGATTATAATTAGATTTGTATGGGTGAGGGTTTGGCTCAATAGCGTCAGCTCAATAAGTCTCCCATTTTAGGGGTAAGACGGGGTAGATAGCTACGGACATAGGGTGCAAGATGGAATTCATTCTTACCCACTTTTAGGGATGTAGAGAGGTTGTTCCCCTTAAGTGCTAGTTCCGCGTCTTGAACAAGGGGCCACACCCTCTCATTGGCCCGAGAGGAATTCAGTTTGATGATCGGATCACAAACATATTGTTCATTAGAGGATCATTGGAACTGGAACAAAAGGTAATCTCGAGAGTAAAACAACTATTTGACTCAATTACGAACAATCTATGAAGGATTAACTTACTAATCATGATTATATCGAGTGGACACAATATATATACAATGAGGGGAGTGCAACTATGGGCTTTAGTGGAGTGATCCACTAGTTAACGAATGGGGGTTAATTCGATGTAAAGAGTTTAACCCATTAATCTCAGATTGTTGGAGCCCATGATCTGTACGTCCACGAGGTTCCCCTACTAGCTCATAAACGGATTAGTCTTGGAATAGCATGATAAGTTGTTTTGAAACGTTCAAATTAGAATTAAGGGAATTAGTAATTATATGTGATATAATTCCATGTTTAATTTTGGAACTAAATGGAATTGGTGAATTAATTAATATTTATATATGATTTAAATATTAAATCCATGAATAAGAATTCATGCTAATGAAATTGGTGAAAAATTAATTTAAATATTTGATATTTAAATTAATTAGAATTAATTAAATTGTTTAATTAATTATTAATTATTAATTTTATTAGAAAAATTAATTTTGAATTAATTTTTGTAAAATTAATATATTTTTCAGTTTTAAATATAAATTAAAAACTAAAATTAAGTTTTTAATTTGAAAAATAATTTCAAATTAAAAAGAAAAAAAAGAGAAGGAGAGAAAGTGGAAAAATCCCAAGTTTTGGGATTTTCCCACTATCTTCAAGAGTTGCTCACACACAATTCCGTTGTCACTTCAACTCAATTAATTCAAGCTAGAGCTGTAATTCATGCAAGAGGAGTGTTTGCGTGAGATCAGGCATTAAAACCATTAGATTGGAGTGGAAATCGGGGATGAATCAGAGGTGAATTAGCTGAAAATTTCAAAGTTGAAATCGGGGTTTTAGTTGCAAAACCAGAAGCTCATCTCCTTTGTTCTCTTAATCCAAGCTTATTTTGAGTCCCACAACTTACTCTAAGGCACCTAGGTTATAGTAGAGGAGGCCTTGTAGTGGTTCATGAGCAGAATTCAAGGAGATTGCAGCTGAATCGAGCTTGAAGAAGGAAATCATCAAAGGTATGTTTGAAACCCATTTTACATTTTATGAGCATGTTTAATTCAAAACCAAAATTAATGAATTAGAATTCTTAATGATCATGTTTTCTTCTGTTGCATGTATCCTAACTCTATCAATTGGTATCAAAGCATCATTTAAGCATTCAATTTGGTGTAATTTTGGCTTGGTGGGTGTTTCTCATAAGATATATGAAAATGGTGAACTGATATGGTTTTCTGAGTTTTGGCATTAAATTTCTCTTCAATTATGCTGTAATTCTTATAATGGGCTCTTGACTGATGAGCTTTAATGTGTGCTTAAGAGTCTATAATTTACTTGGAGTCATTAGAGTTGAAATTAAAATGTAATTGAAGAAAGAAATGAAGGAGGTGAAGCTGATGCAAATTCCAGTGGAGCTTCTATCCAGCCAGCGTTGCAACCTACACTTGAGCGTTGCAACGCTACTCATATTACTGCTCAGTTTTTTGAAGAACATCCATAGTGTCGCAATGTTGGGGTGAGAGCGTTGCAACGCTGTTCATCCCAGCTCAGCATGCACGCTTTAACCCAAACTGGCGGTCCAGTTGAACCAGTCCGGTCAGTTTGAGTCAAGAAGGTTCGGTCTGACCTAATTCATCCCGGTTCAGCCACTTATGAAGGTTTGGAGGTCCAATTCAGGGCGGTTCGAGAGTTTAGAAGCGTTTTGGAGCCACTTTTTGCTGAATTTTATAATAGTTAGGCCTTTGTTTACTTGAAAACGCTAAAACTAAAACCATATCAGTATCTGTTTAATTATTTATGCATGTGATGTATGTTATAATTAAATAAATCTTATATGTACATAAAATATGCCATGTAGATTTAAAATCCCACCATAGGTAGTATGTTACATGCATTAAAAGTATGCTATAAAGTGTTATAATATAGAGTATGCATGTTTAGGATTTCTTTTATTTAATATAAGTGTTATATTAAATCGTGAATGCATTTGATGTATGTTGTGGATGCTTAGCATGTCTAAAATTTTCTAAGTTGTTATAAAATTGGGATAGACATTTAAAATCCATAACAAAGAACAGCTGCATGCTCATGTAGTTTAACCACTTATTTTAATAGTTAAAATAGATTGTTATCTTGTAAACCTAGGGTTACAAACTCAACCGATATATAATCTTGTCTAAGGCTCAGGGTATTTAAGTTGACGATGTACGGAAGATGGACGATTAATTGAGCGTTGCTAACCAATTTTATGAGTAATACATGAGCGGTGTGAGATTTTAAAACTGGTTTCTCACGTCCCTAGAAAATTCACATCGTGAGATTCATGTGATGCCTCATGTCACCCTGAGAGTGATCTTCATTCGAAAAGTATTTATATGGGTCAATATCAAGGTGAATGGGGGAAGTAGTTCATAGTAAGTTGGTGAAGGATATGTGTCAACATATCCTATGGTCCCTTCCATTTGTTTGGACCATGAGATTCCTATGTTGCACTTGTTTGTCATCTTTAAGTTGGCCCCACTAGTCATTTTAACAATGGCTATCCCCTCGAAGGGTTGTAACATAGGATTCGGAACAACTCAAACTCCAGAAATGGATAGGATTCTTAGGTCGTTTTCAACTTTGTCTTTCCAATTCAGTAGCATTGTTGGGGCCAACCCTGAGGTCTGAAAATGAAGGGTTACACTTACGAAATTACTAAAGTGTTAGTAAGTTCTGACAAAAAACGATAGCTAAATAACTATTAGAATTTGAGTTATTCTGGGGATAGTATTTAGTCAAGAATGTCTTGCTACAGTATCGTTGCAAAATAATGAATTTTGGGTACATTATTACTTTGCTAAAATATGATTGGGTTTAATAGTAATTCACTGATAAAATTTGTTTATATTTTCAGAATGATGAGTTCTTTAGTACTACTATTGGCTTCTGATAAACTTACCGGGGATAACTATGATATGTGGAAATCAAACTTAAATACTATACTGGTGATAGATGACCTATGGTTCATTTTAACAAAGGAGTGTCCTCCCGTTCCTAGCTTAATGCAAACCGAAATGTTCAAGATGCATATGATAGATGGATCAGGGTTAACGAGAAAGCCCGTACCTATATTCTTGTCAGCATATCTGATGTATTGGCTAAGAAACATGAGAGCATAAGTATTACCAGGTAGATGAAGTCTTTGTGTGGGATGTTTGGACAACCGTCCTTCTCTCTGAGTCATGATGCTATCCAATACGTTTATAACTTCCATATGAAAGAAGGGGTCTTTGTTAGAGAACATGTCCTAGACATGATGGTCCATTTCAACATGGCAGAAGTAAACGGTGCTGCCGATGATGAGAAAAGTCAAGTTGGTTTTATTCTTGAATCTCTTCCGAAGAGTTTCTTGTGGTTCTGTACGAACACACTGATGAATAAAATAAAGTATAACTTGACTATGCTTCTCAATGAGCTACAGGCTTACCAGACCATGATGAGGTCTAAAGAACTGAAACTAGAAGTAAATGTTAATATGCTGAGAAAAGAGGATCGTCCTCTAAGAAGTCTGATATTGCTTCTTCTTCATACAATAAAAGTATTCCAGTAAAGAAGAACAAAGAGAAAGGGAAAAAGAAACCTACCGGCAGAAAAGGCAAAGCAAATGCTATAGATAAAGGAAAATGTTTCCACTACAGCGAAGAAGGGCACTGGAAGAGAAACTGCCCACAATACCTTGTAGAGAAAAGTGCAGAGAAAGAAAAATAGGGAAACTAGTTCCTAAGGGTTGCTTGTTGTGAGATAGTACTTCAGATTATGAATATGAGAGCTTATCTCACAATGACCAGTGGGAGATGTTGCAATTGCTGTCAAATGATAAACTTGTTTACTTTTGTTATTGTAATGAAAGTTATTTTATCTTTTTGTAAAGAATATATTGTATAAGCTTTTTGTTATAAATGAAATGTTCATTAGCAAAAGTTAAATTTGTTCTACTGTAAAGCAACTTTTGTTAGAATCAACCAAGTTAAAAACCATTTGCAAATATGTAGATATTTAAAAATGGCTAGAAAACAATAAAGGCAAATAGTTATTTAACCTAAAGTTCAAAACACTTGAAAGGTTCAAAGTGTATAAAACTTGTTAGGTAAAATAAAATCTAGAATACTTCGATTAGATCAAAGTAAGGAATACAGAAAGTTTGAGATTTCTAGGGTTATTCTGATAGAACATGAAATCCACTGAGAAAGTTTTCTACACCTACTTGCCTTAATCGTTTTGAACATCATTCTAATTTTAAGGTATTTCTAAAAATCCATATGAGATATGAAAAATTCATAAAAACTGTTTATGATATGTAAAATATGTTTACATAGCTCAGAAATCTGAAAAGATCGAAACATGTGTTAATGTTGAACCATTAAATGTTGAAATATTGTTGAAAAGATGTGTCTATTTGTAGGCATGTCAAAAGTAATATATTTTTTAAGTAAATGAAAATCAAATGTTTGTGTTGACAAATACTAAATTTTCTTAAAAAATATATGAGATCACCATGTATTATTTGTATTCCATAAAAGTAAGTATATCAATAAAGAGTTATTGATCAAAACTGATACTGTAACAAAAGTTGTTTGAACAGATCAGATCCATCTTACTCAAAGAGTTGAGAGTACCTTGATATAGTGGGAGGGATGTATGCCACTATGCCATATTTTGAGTTTATTAGAAACTCATGCCATCAAGTCTAAGTGCCAACATCGAAAAATAAAGAGTTGTCAAAATTGGAAGCATTGCCTACATAGTTTAATAAGAAGTCTATTTTATACTAACGGGTTTATCGCAATTCTCTCGGCTAAAGTGTTTGAGATTTTCCTCATAAGACTAGGAATACAAGGTTTAATAACCTAGGCCAAGTGGGAGAAAAACCATGGGTATGTCATGCCCTAGTTTATTATATTTCTCTATAAAACTCAAAAACTCAATATTATGTATTCATATGTTTGTTACCACTGGAGTTTTAGTTCAAGTGGTAGTTTGTTGGGTTTTATGTCCTAAAACTCATGGATTGTAAACAATAAAACTTATTTTGAAAATTCAATAAAATTATTGAGTATATGAATTACCTATTTCATTTTAGAAATAAATCCAATAAACTAAAAAGATCCATGACTATTACATGAGTACTTGAACTTTATGTGGAGACATAAGAGTGGATCAAGTTCGAGTAAATAATTAAAATGATCTATAGTATATGAATGAGGTTGGGTGCCTTATTCTGGTAACAATATTGGATGTGACCCACTCTGTAGTTGTTACAAGAAGTTGTAAAATGCTATAGACGAAGTGATTCTAATTCGTACACACGATGACATGAGGAGTTAGGCATCCTGTGCAATGAGTTTACACAAGATCGGACCACAAAATAAGTCACTCTTACTTTATATAACGTTGTTTACTGTTTAAGACTAACTATTTCACAACAATGACCTAGATAACTTAACCTGAATCATGAGCTAACTATGAACTTCTGTTTATTCGGGATAATCCTTAGATTTACATGGGTGAGGGTGGACTCAACAACGCCGACTCAATAAGCCTCCGATTTCAAGAGTAAGATCGGGTAGATAGTTGGGGACATAGGGTGCAAGATGGAATTCACTTCTACCCGCTTTCAGGGATAATAGAGAGGTTGTTCCTTTAAATGCTAGTTCCGAGTCTTGAACAAGGAGCCTCTCCCTCTCATTGGTTTGAGAGGGATTCGGTTTGATGATCGGATCACAAACATATTATTCATTAGAGGATTAGTGAGACTTAAGAAACAAGAGGTAATCTCGGAGGAAAAACAACTATTTGACCCAATTACAAACAACCTGTGAAGGGTGAAATTACTAATCATAGTTATATCGAATGGACACAATATATCTACAGTGAAGGGAGTGCAACTCTGGGCTTTAGTGAAGTGACTCAGTAGTTAACGAATGAGGTTTAATTCGGTGTAAAGAGTTTAGCCAATTAATCTCGGATCGTTGGAGCCCATGATCTATAAGTCCACCAGATCTCCCTACTAGCTCACAAACGGATTAGTCTTAGAATAGTGTGATAAGTTGTTTTGAAACGTTCAAATTAGAATTAAGGGAATTAGTAATTATATGTGATATAATTACACATTTAATTTTGGAATTAAACGAAATTGGAGAATTAATGAATATTTAAATATGATTTAAATATTACATTCATGAATAGAGATTCACAGTAATAGAATTGGTGACAAATTGGTTTAAATATTTATATTTAAATTAATTAGAATTAATTAAATTGTTTAATTAATTATTAATTATTAATTTTAATAGAAAAATTAAATTTGAATTATTTTTTGTAAAATTAATATATTTCCAATTTTAAATATAAATTAAAAACTGAAAGTAAGTTTTAATTTGAAAAATAATTTCAAATTAAAAAGAAAAAAAAGGAGAGAGATTGGGATTAGGAGAGAAATTGGGATTTTCCCACTATCTTCAAGAGTTGTTCACACACAATTTCATTGTCACTTCAACACAATTAATTCAAGCTGGAGCTGTGATTCATGCAAGAAGAGTGTTTGCATGAGAGTCATGCATTAAAACCATTAGATTGGAGTGGAAATTGGGGATGATTCAAAGGTGAATTAGCTGAAAATTTCAAAAGTTGATATATGGGTTTTAGTTGCAAACCAGAAGCTCATCTCTTTTGTTCCCTTAATCCAAACTTATTTTGAGTCCCATAACTCACTCTAAGGTACCTAGAGGATAGTAGGAAAGGTCTTGTGGTGGTTCACGAGCAGAAATCAGAGAGATTGCAGTTGAATCGAGCTTGAAGAAGAAAATCATCAAAGGTATGTTTGAAACCCATTTTACATTTTATGAGCATTCTTAATTTAAAGTCAAAATTAATGAATTAGAATGTTTAATGATCCTGTTTTTTTCTGTTGCATGTATCCTACTCTATCAGGTTTAAGTTGATACAATTATGAAACTTCAGGGTTTAAATTGATATACTTATAAAAGTTTAGGGTTTAAATTGTTACAATTATTAGTTTGGGGTTTAAATTGATACAATCCCCAAAGTTTAGAGTTTAATAGATACAATTATTAGTATAGGGTTCAAATTGATACAATATCCGAAGTTTAGGGATATAAATTAATATTTGCCCTAATTATTATTTTGTTAAACTAATATTAGGTCTGTAAGCTTTAGATTAGTATTTATTTAGTCATTGAACTTAAAACAAGTATCAAATAAGTTGCCAAATTTTTTTGTTTTATGTCTAATATAGGTCACGAAATTGTAAAAGGTGTCAAATAATCTCTTAAATTTTTAAATTTGTGTCTGATAGGTGTTTGAATATTAAAAAGTACTTGTTAGATCCTTACAATTTTTGTTTTGTATTTAATAAACTATTAAACTATTCAACATTTTCTAATAAAGATTTATGGACTTATTAGAAATAAAATTGAAAATTTAAGTTCAAGCTGAACACACAAATCGATTTTATGTATAATAGTTCGATTATTATTAATTTTTATTTTTGGAATGTTTTAATGCCCTAATAGATACCAAGATGTGAAATCAATAGCCTATTAGACTTCAAAGTTGAAAACTTATTTAATACAAAATTGAAAATGGAAGGATACCTATTATAAACTTTTAAATTTTGAGATCTAGCTATTAAACACAAATGAAAAGTTTTGTTTTTTTTAAATTAAGTAAAGCTCTTGTTTTTGCTTTTTCAATATCAAACCTAATCAAATTAAAAACTTTTAAAAGTTTAGAACCTAAAATATTAAACGGGAATGGAAGTTTTGATTTAGACCAAATCACTGGTCCCTCAGATTCATAGTTGATGCCTATTTGATCCTCGAGGTTTCAAAACATATACTTTAGTCTCTTAGATTTACAAAATGATTCTAAATAGTCCCTAGCTTAGCTTTAAATTAACGGAATATTGATTGGACGGTTAAGTGTTGGTGTGATGAGATGACAAGGCTATTTCATTTAACTACGTGATAAAATCTATTTGATTAATTGAAAAATAAAATAAATTTTTATTTTTTTTAAAAATAAACTAATTAGTGAAAATTAAAATTGTTTAAAGTATGTTAAAAGAATCTAAATCAACCCTAAATTAAATTTTCTCCAACATCGACTCTTTCTTCTACGATTTCTCCTGGCCAAAATAGGAATCTTGTTGGCGTCCACCATGCAGCTACCATTGACGCTATTAGTGTACCTTCATTTCAACTCCTGCTCTAATTTAAATCGATATCTTAGTGGTACAATTTGAAACTTGAGGTATAAAATTCAAGAATTGAGAGCCATAGCTTAAACATGAATGTATGTCGTCCCTCTACAGGATCATTAGAGGTGCAAAAGACTAAACAATTTATGGATTTCAAAATCCTCCATAGAATGAAAGCATATAAGTGAACATTATAAGGAAACAGAAAACAAGAAACAAGATTTCATGACGGATTTATCAGGTGGATTACCTGCACATATCAAGGAGAATCTCTAAATTAGACTAGTCCTCAATCCAAAAGATACTTAATTTAATTAATACAAGATGGATATACTTCAAATTGGACCACTTAGAAATCGGTTTAGATTAGGGTAGGGATGAAATGAAGGTATGGTAATAGATTTTGGCCAGGAGAAATAGTAGAAGAAAGGGTATACGAAATGGTTAGAGAAAACCTAACTTAGGATTGGTTTAGATTCTTCTTTTAATATACTTTAAACAATTTTAGTTTTAAGGGACAGTTGCAAGTATAGACATTACACTCAAAGTATTAGCAAATATAATATAATGTAAAAAAGTACAAATATGACTAAATTTAAATAGTCTATCAATGATAGACCATATTATTTGTAGGAGTTTATTAGTGATAGATCACATCACTAGTAGAAATCTATCAACGATAGAAGTCTATCGCTGATAGACTTGGCCGTCTATCAATGATATAAGTCTATCGCTGATAGACTTGTCTATATTTGCAAGTTTTTTTTTAAATGATATTATACACTTGGTTATTATTCCTAAAAATGTTACCAATTGCAATTACCCTAATTTTAACTTCTACTTAATTAAAAAAAAATAAAATTTCAATTTATTTTCCTACCAATCAAATAGGTTTGACCATATAGTTAAATGAAGTAGTCTTGTCATCTCATCCACGTCAGCACTTAACAATTCCGTTATTTTTTTTTTAGTTTAAAGTTAAGTCAAGGGCTATTTAGAAACATTTTGCAAATTTGAGGGACTAGAATATATGTTTTGAAGGCTTAGAGATCAAAGAGACATGAAAGTCAAACTTGGAGGACCAAAAATGTATTTAACCCCTTTTTTTTTTTAGTCAAGTAAAGTTCTATAATTTATTTTTTTCCAATAACAAGCATAATACAACTAATCCATATTTAAAATGGGGTTATTTAAAGTGGATACTCAAGGAAAAATTAAAAAAAAATCCAAGTGACCCAAATGACCCAAACCAAACAAAAGAATGATCCAAGAAAGAGAATAGAAAATTCCAACTATACATCAAATTAAATGGTAACCGTGGAATTATGTTAATGCATTATTAAATATGGTTTATATCTATTTGAAATTAACGACTCAAGGATGAACAAACCTAGTAATAAAAAAAAAAAAAAAGAAAAAAAAAGAGAGATGAACAAACCAAATTTAAGCTATTTCAATGAACAACGAAAAGCCAACTTTGATCCACGAATGACTAAGTCAAGTCTATATTATTAAGCAAGAAAAACTATGGGTTAGTTTGATAATTTTTTTTAAGAAAACAAATTATGGGACCAAATCCAAAAAAGGAAAGGAAAAAGGGGATAAAACTGATGTGAAAAAAATCACCCAATACCATTCAGGCAAAAGATATATCATAAACTCGAGTTTTGAAATGTAACTCATGACTAGAGATGTCCACGGGGCGGGGATGGGAAGCCTTCCCCCTCTCCATATCCGCCCCCTATTTCAATACCCATCCCACAAAATTCCGCGCGGGGATTCCTCGATGGGAAATTCGTGGATCGGGTTCCCCGCAGGAAAAATTTTCCATTTCTTATTCTTTTATTATTTTTTAACCACTTTTATACAATTTATGCTCAACCTTAATGAAAATTTATTAGTTAAATGGGTCATTTCCAATGCATTCTTTTCAAAGAAAAATTTATAATTTTTTCTAATAAAGACAATAATATTTTATGTGCATAGATATACATAAAAATTTAATCTCATAATTAATAAATTTTAAATATTACAAGTGTAACCTTCAACTTAAACATTATAATATTCATGGTCATGAAAGATACATATCTTAAAAATGTATTAAAACATGAAAAAATTGAGATGAAAAGTAAAAAATAAGTAATTGTTGATGTAACATCAATTTTGTAATATATATATGTGTGTGTGTATGATGAATATGTGTTATGAATATGAACATCTCTACTCATGACTCAATCGGAGAAGAAGAAAATTGGACCAACCCAAAAGCCCATCTCGATCAAAAGAAGGTCGAGGTCGAGGTCGAGATGAACATTTTGCCTAAAGAAGTAAAATTTCATAAATAATTCTTGTGGTTTGATAAAATTTTAATAAATAGTCCTTCTTATTTAAAAAAATCTTTATAAATAGGAATTAGATTTTAATTATAAACTATAGTGATTAAATTCTAGTTATAAAGACTAAATTCTTTAATTATAAACTATAGTGATTAAATTCTAGTTATATAGACTAAATTCTAAAATTTACTTTTTTTTTTTCTTGACTTCAAATTATATATCGGATTTGAAATTTGAACGTACAATTTTCTTTTATTAACAATATAATTAATACCTTATAATTCTCTCTTTCTTGAAAATTTTGGGAGAGAAATTGGAGAGCGAGCTTGAACATTTTTATTTTTTTTGTACTTTTTTTATAATTTAATAATTCCATTCCTTTCAGGCCTTGCTCAAACATTAGTCACGTTTACCCCTAAAGAAAATCAATAATAATATGAAATGTCGCTCCATTTGATTATGTCTGTTGTTATTTGTCTGTATTTTATAATTGTAATATAATCAAATTGAGGCACAAAGGGTGATAAATCCAATTGCATTTCAAAATTACGTGGATCCACTAATCGATATCGTTACCGCTATTATTACTCTTACAACATAAGAATTATGAATCTGTCACATTTACTATTATTGTTACCATTACCCTTACAATTTGATCCTAAACGGTAATAGAAACAATAATGACAAATTCATAATTCTAAGTAAAACGTGATAAAAAATAATCTAATTACGTTTGCAATTGTGAACATTAAAATTGATATATCAGTAGATCAAATTACGATTACATCAATTTTTATTACGGATCGATAAACGTGACCTAAAAAAATAAATAGATAGTGGTTCAACTAAAAGTTCTGACACTAAGGTGAACAAAGGTCCCGATCAAGGATTGCTGAAAAAAATTATTTCTATAAACATACAAAATTATTATATAATTAATGAAAAGTGTGCAATCAATTTTCTATTTTACTATTTTTCCAAAAAGAAAAAATCTTAAGCGCTTCTGCTTTCTAATTTATGGTTATAATGCGACATGACGGTGACTCCATATTTAATCTTTTTAAAAAACTACAGATCAAAAGTGTCAATATAGATTAAACAATTATTTGTTTCCATTTAAATAAAGTAAAATTTAAGGTTATTATATGGTTTTATTATTCTATACTAAAAGTATATTGAAGAAAATAATTAATCGATACATTGCTTTCTTGTTTTTATTTGATTGAAATTTTATAATATGCTTTCTGATTCAAAATTTATAAAAACAGAGAAATAAGTGTGTAATCTGACCAAGTACATATTACCTTGAGGATTTTGCTATTTTACCATTTATCTAGCTCACTACATCAAAATTTATTTTTAATTTTCAATTTTGACAAATTCAACCTTAAAACATAAATGAAGGTGTTCACATGAACTTTTCGAAGAAATGTATTTTTATGAAGTTGAATTTGAGTTTACGTAGATTTATGTGGATGTGATTCGACCTATAGTATTTGATTATCTTACTCCCTCTATTTGATTTGTAGAAGCAGAGCACGTGATTGTTTTTGAAGTTGAAGTCTTGGATAAATGTTCATATCTTCAAATGACTTTTGTCTTCAAGGAGTGTTCAATTTTAGAAGTAGTTTAGGGAGTCTTCTTATTGTTGAGAAAATTATCTCGAGATTCTCTACAGTCTCAAATTTTCGAACCCTTCAAATGAATGAGAGCTTTCATGTCAACTTTGGTTTGCTTGGCACATGAGTCTAGAGATGTCCACGGGACGGGGCGGGGTCGGGGATGCCATTCTTCATCCCCATCCCCGCTCCCCATTTCATTTCCCATCCTCATGAAATTCCCCAGGGGGATCGGGGCGGGGATTCCCCGCGGGAATTTTTTCCGTTATCATTTTTTTTGTATAATGGCAATTAATTTAAATCACTAATGTAAGCAAATTTTAATTAAATAATTAACTTTATCACTAAATTGTTTATTATGATTAGTTTTATATAACAATTTGAATTTAAAGATAAATTACTCAAATTTAAAAAAGCTAATTAATTTTTTAGTATAAAGAAGTAAATATAAATCAAATTATTCACATATATAATCTAACTTTAAACATTCAATTTAAACATATTCGTTATCTTTCCCAATAAATAATTAAATTTGAAATTTAAATGTAATATTTATATAATAATAATAATAATAACATAACATTAGATAACTATACTAAATAAATATGTAAAAGCTACCCCGTCCCTNAAATGTAATATTTATATAATAATAATAATAATAACATAACATTAGATAACTATACTAAATAAATATGTAAAAGCTACCCCGTCCCTGTTTAGCTCACAAAATTTTTTTCCCCCGCTCCCTCCCTCATTCCCCGCCTAATTGGGGAATCCCCATCCCTATGGGGAAATTGGGCATCGCTACTTGAGTCCAACTAGTTGGATTTCGAGATTGATTGGCATTTAGGTCAAATTAAACTTATTTTTTGGGATCGATTGAACATGAGCCCAAATATTGGACAAAATATGTTTATTAAATCCAAAAGTCTTGACGAAAAAAATAAGGTATGGATCTACTCACTTCTGTTTTAATTGACATATCGATTTTTCCCAAATTCGATAATTTATAATTTGATCATTAATTTAAAAAAATGATTTGAAAATTTGTGATGAGTCCAAAAATTCTCATTAAGTGGAAGTTAAAGATTAAAGAAAAAGTAAAAAAAAAAAAATCCTAATTTGAGTTTTCCATTTTAATTGTATATTTCTTTAATTAATCATTCAATAATATGTCATTTTCTTCTTGTTCTTTTAATAAAGGATTGCTGCAATGCAATGAAGTACTAATTATATATATAATATATGTATATATTTGTCATTTTCATGAGCTAAGAGTTAAATTTGGGATGTCATTTTACTTATCATAATAAAAGTCAAGAGATATTTTCAAATAAGTAAATAAATAAACCAACAAATATGTCGAGAGGGTTTTTTTTCTTCTCTTTTTTTAATGTTTGAAGACTAAAATGAATTTAATATAAAATATGGACTATTATATATGAGCTAAGAGTTAAATTTGGGATGTCACTTTACTCATCATAATAAATAAGTCGAGAGGGTTTTTTTTTCTCTCTCTCTCTTTTATTTTTTAATGTCTGAAGGCTAAAATGAATTTAATACAAAATATGAATTAAAATAAATATATTCAACCTTCAAAAATGAACCTTGAAATAAAAATCTTAAAATATCTAAGCTTTTAGAGCCAAAATTGAAATTCAAACTTGATTTTAGTTGAAAACAAATATAGCCCGACAATAGTGAATATAACTTTTTTTCTTTTTTTCGTTTTTGGGTTTTGGTTTTTTGGTTTTTTTTGTTTTTTTGAAGTGAACCTCCATGATCTTTAAGCAACCAGGAATCTATTTGGTGGAACAATCATTGAATAAACCAAGGATTACAATAAGTCATAAAGAAGAAGACATTAAAAAAAAAAAAAAAAAAAAAAAAAAGAAGAAGATTAATAAAGCAAGTTGAGGGATTTGATGGGAAAAAAAAGGAAAAAATATTAATTTTATACTCTTAACTTTTGAGGTTATATATCCCAAAGCTAATAATTTCTGTTCGAAAACATTTCTCTAAACTTTTGTCAGAAAACATCAAGTGAAACTTATAATTTGTATTAGTTAAACTCTTATGCTCGTTTGATAATCAATTAGTTTCTAGTTTTTGAAAATTAAATCTCTAAATATCAATTCCATCAATTTATCTATATGCTTTGTTGTCTACATTGTTAAGAGTGTGTTCAAAATCAAAGTCAAATTTTGAAAAAAAAAAAGTTTTCAAAAACTTGTTTTTATTTTTGAAAATTGGCTAGAATTAAAATGTTTATATAATAAATATGAGACTAAGAAAATGTGAGAAAACAAGTAGAATTTTCATAAACCAAAAACAAAAAACAACGAAATGATTATTAAACGAAGTCTTAAATTTTCATAGTTATTTTAAATCCTTCATTATGATTACTTTGAGAATCATTTATGCATCAATTCTCATATGTGGGTAAACTTCTTCAAATGTTTGTTTTATAAAATGAATGACTAAAATTGATGCACTTATGAAAGTATAGTTGAATTGATACAATTATAAGTCTTAGTGTTAGACACGATATTTTTTCAAATGAAACGTGACGGACAACGTGAATTGGTATATATTGAGATACATCCCTGAATTTTGAATACTATTCTATTTTGGTCCTTAAATGTTTAAAAATGTTTGTTTTAGTCCCTGAACTTTTAAAAAGATGTTTACTTTGGTTTCTACTAAAATTTTGTTAAGTTCTTAACAAAATGACGAGTGGTTTGTATTTTTGGATGACTAAGCTACCAAATAAGTTAATAAAGCTGAAAAAAAATCTATGATTTCAATCTTGAATATGGTGGTAAAGTGACTTTGTATCGGATAACTTGAAAGTCATTTTTCTTTCAAAATTTTGGTCATTAACTATTTTAGTACATTGCTAGTTGACATTTTACTTCATCTTCATTTTAATTTACACATCTGGAGCCCAAAAATACATACCGTCTCACATTTTCTTTTAAGTTTTAACAAAACTCTAATTGCATGGACTAAAATAAACACTTTTTAAAAATTTTGGTTCTAAAATGTATGTTTTTAAAAGTTTAGGGACCAAAATAGAACAAGATTCAAAGTTTATGGACCAAAATAGAATTTAAGCCTAAATATTAAGCTAGAACTTTAATGAATACAATAAAAAGTTTAAAGTATAAATTTTTATGTATATATTTTTTTTTTTAAAAAAAGAGTTTTTTTCTCTTTTAATACATTATAATATTAGTGTGGCTGAGCTATACCTAATATGTCGACAGCCATGCTTCGTGTCTTGGGCATGCTCGTCCAGGGTAATGTTAGCTCATGGCCGCATGTCTAAACCATCCTCAACCATCCTATCTTTGAGTCTTGTAATTAGTTTAGCAAGTTGTTTTTTATTTCAAATTGTTTTTCATGCGGGTAATCGCTCACCACTTTTGATATGTAAGCTAGGCATTTTAGAAATTGTTTAGAATGCACTATAGGATAAACCCACTAGTCAACTCCCCGACGGATGCATAGATATACTCTTTGCAATCAAAACTTTCTTGCAACTGTCAGTCTTCAATGCATTCTTCAATGATGTGTTCAATGCTTTTCTTCTCTCACGTGTTATAAAACCATTTTCTCTCAAAACGTGGGTGGATGCTACATCATATACTGATGCTGTCCAAAACTTTTGATTTTTACACGATTAAACTTGCTCGTCGGATTAGAGCAAGTGCCACACAATCGCCTGTCCTGTATACGGAAGTCTGCGATTATGACAAGTGGTATTAGAGCTTAGTTAGCTCCTCGGCTAGCAAAGACCGCAATCATGTCTGCAACGAAGCAATTGTCAAAGTCGCAGTCTGAGTGACTTACTGAGATTGAACAACAATTTCTGTATCTGAGGGAATTGTTTGATAAAGTGAGATATGTCCAAAACCGCCTTGATGGGTTAGTGTAAAAGGTCGAAAAAATTGAGGCACTAGATGCCCGAGTAGATGGGTTGCCAATAAAAGAATTGATACTAAGAGTTGATTTGTTCGAATACAAGACTACACAGTCTGGAGTTTTGAGCATGAGGATAGCTCCACGACCTCTGTTGCACACATGGAGGAGCGTGTCAAAGAGCTTGATAGTTCGTAGAAGACATGCTAAAGTTGTTCAATGACCTGATTGTTGACTTTAAAGCAACAATAGATTCCATCAAAACTGAGATGGTAGAAATGAAGACGCAAGTGAATTTGAAAATGCGTGTGGTGGGGAACTAGACCCTGAACCAGACAAGCACTGTGTTGAGCAAGTTCAAGATCTCGGAGCCTAAAGCTTTCAGTGGGAACTATGATGCTATAGAACTTGAGAATTTCATCTTTGACATGGAGCAATATTTCAAAGTTAGTGGAACCGTTACCAAAGAAACAAAGGTGACGTTGGCCTCTATGCATCTTGCTAATGATGCAAAGCTGTGGTGGAGGTCCAAAGTAAATGATATTCAGAATGGTTTGTGCATTGTCAAAAAATTGGAAGATCTTAAGAAAGAACTAAGGGCCTAATTCTTCCCTGAGAATGTCGAGTTCATTGCAAGAAGAAAGTTACAATAACTTAAACATATAGGGACAATCAGAGACTACGTGAAAGAACTCTCGGCTGTCATGTTAGACATTAGGGACATGTTCGAGAAGGATAAAGTGTTCTACTTTGTTGAAGGACTGAAGCCATGGGCAATGACTAAATTATACGAGCATAAAGTTTAGGATCTTGCTTCTACCTTGGTCGTAGCAAAGAGATTACTTCACTGTAGTAGTAAACAAGCTCCCCAAAAGAAAAATGCACAAGCACCGAATCAAGGAAATAAGGCTCTCAAGGCGAATTCCCCGAATAATTTTTTAAATGACAAGAAACCGTAAACCATGGGTGTAGACCCTTCCCGGGTGTCCTATCAAGCAAAACCAAATCAACAAAGGCCCATCTCTTGCTTTCTTTGGAAAGGCCCTCACCGAGTAGCCGAGTGCTCGCACCGAGCTTCCTTAACAGCCTTACAAGCCTCAGTACACTGAAGTAATGAAACAGAGGCAGAAGCTGAAGTTGAAAAGGAAGAAGAAGATGAGGAAACTCCCTGAGTGGGAGCATTGAAATTCTTGTCAACAATCTAAAAGAAAACCTCATGTCCTAAGGATGCTTCAGAAAGGGGACTTATGTTCATTGATGCAGCCATGAACTCTAAATTTGCAAAAGGCACTATGGTAGACTCAAGGGAAACCCATAATTTTATTTCTGGCTCCCATAATTTCATTTCGGAGCCAGAAGCCTAATGTCTGGGATTGAAGGTCGAAAGAGACACGAGCAAGATGCAAGTTGTTAACTCTAAAGCCCCTCCCATTGTGGGGACCTAAAAAAGGGGTATCCCTGAAAATGGACAAATGGAATGGAAATGTTGATTTTGTTGTTGTGCGCATAGATGACTTTAACGTTGTGCTTGGAATGGAGTTCCTTTTGGAGTATTAAGTCATCCTCATGCATTTAGCTAAGTACCTAATCATTACAAGCAGCAACCCCATGGTATGGATCTAGTATGGATCTACTAACTTTTGTTTTAATTAGAATATATCGATTTTTAATTAGTCCCAAATTCGATAATTTATAATTTGATCATTAATTTGAGAAATGATTTAAAAATTTGTGATGAGCCCAAAAATTCTCATTCAACGGAAGTTAAAGATTAAAAAAAAAAAAAAAAATCCTAATTTGAGTTTTCCATTTTAATTGTATATTTCTTTAATTAATCATTCAATAATATGTCATTTTCTTCTTGTTCTTTCAATAAAGCATTGCTGCAATGTAATGAAGTACTAATGCTATATATAATATATGTACATATATTTATCATTTTCATGAGCTAAGAGTTAAATTTGGGATGTCATTTTACTTATCATAATAAAAGTCAAGAGATATTTTCAAATAAATAAAAAAAACAAATATGTCAAGAGGATTTTTAGTATCTATTTGGTGGAACAATGATGGAATAAACCAATGATTATAAAAAGTCATAAAGAAGAAGACATTCCAAATAAAACAAAAAAAAAAAAAAAAATAAATTAATAAGGTAAGTTGAGGGATTTGATGAAAAAAAAGGAAAAAAAATATATTAATTTTATACTCTTAAATTTTGAGGTTGTATATCCCAAAGCTAATAATTTTTATCCGAAAACATTTCTCTAAATTTTTATCCGAAAACATCAAGTGAAACTTATAATTTGTATTAATTAAACTCTTATATTCGTTTGATAATCAATTAGTTTCTAGTTTTTTAAAATCAAATCTACAAATATCAATTCCATCAATTTATCTATATGTTTTGTTGTCTACATTGTTAAGAGAGTGTTCAAAACCAAAGTCAAATTTTGAAAAAAAAAAAAGTTTTCAAAAATTTGTTTTTATTTTTTAAAATTGGCTAAGAATTCAAATGCTTATATAATAAATATGAAAATTGAATAAGAAAATGTAAGAAAACAAGTAGAATTTTCATAAACTAAAAAAAAAAAACGATGAAATGATTACTAAACGAAGACTTACATTTTCATAGTTGATTCAATTTTAATTCATTCATTATGATTACTTTGAAAATCATTTATGCATCAATTCTCACATGTGGGCAAACTTCATCAAATGTTTGTTTTACAAAATGAATGACTAAAATTGATGCACTTATGAAAGTATAGTTGAATTGATACAATTATAAGTCTTAGTGTCAGGCGCGATATTTTTTCAAATGAAACGTGCAGACGACATGAATTGGTATACATTGATATACATATTAAGTTTAAATCCTATTTTGGCCCTTGAACTTTGAATATTGTTCTATTTTGGTCCTTAAACTTTTAAAAACATTTGTTTTCGTCTATGAACTTTTAAAAAATATTTACTTTGGCCCCTACTAAAATTTTGTTAAGTTCTGAATAAAATGACGAGTAGTTTGTATTTTTGGATGACTAAGCTACTAAATAAGTTAATAAAGTTGATAAAAATCTATGGTTTCAATCTTGAATTTGACTTTGTATGGAGATAACTTGAAAGTCATTTTTCTTTCAAAATTTTGGTCGTTAACTATTTTGGCACATTGCTACCGTCTCACATTTTCTTTTATGTTTTAACAAAATTCTAACTGCATGGACTAAAATAAACATTTTTTTAAAAATTTTGGGACTAAAACGTACGTTTTTAAAAGTTTAGGGACCAAAATAGAATAAGATTCAAAGTTCATGGGCTAAAATAGAATTTAATCCTAAATATTAAGCTAGAACTGTAATAAATATAATAAAAAGTTTAAAGTATAATTTTTTATGTATATATTTTTTTTAAAAAAGAGTTTTTTTCTCTTTTAATACATTATAATATTAGTGTGGTTGAGCTAACGACATAACTAATACGTCGACAACCATGCTTTGTGTCTTGGGCATGCTCGTCCAGGATAATGTTAGCTCATAGCCGCATGTCCAAACCATCCTCAACCATCCTATCTTTGAGTCTTGTAATTAGTTCGGTAAGTTGTTTTTTTATTTCAAATTATTTTTCATGCGGGTGATCGCTTGCCACTTTTGATATACAAGCTAGGCATTTTAGAAATTGTTCAGAATATACTATAGGGGAGACCCACTAGTCAACTCCCCGACCGATATACAGATGTACTCTTTACAATCAAAACTTTCTTGCAATTGTTAGTCTTCAATGCATTCTTTAATGATGTTTTCAATGCTTTTCCTCTTTCACGTGTTATAAAACCATTTTCTCTCAAAACGTGAGTGGAGGCTACATCATATATTGACGCTGTCCACAACTTTTGGTTTTTACACGATTTAACTTGCTTGCCAAAATAGAGCAAGTGCCACACAATCGCGTGTCCGTATATAGAAGTCTATGATTGTGACCAGTGGTATAAGAGCTTAGTTAGCTCCTTGGCATGTAAAGACCACAATCATGCCCGTAACGAAGCAATTATCGAAGTCGTAGTCTAAGCGACTTACTGAGATTGAACAACAATTTTTGTTTATGAGGGAATTGCCTGACAAAGTGAGATATGTCCAAACTTGCCTTGATGGATTAGAGGAAAAGGTAAAAGAAATTGAGGCACTGAATGCCTGAGTAGATGGGCTGCCAATAAAAGAATTGACGCTGAGAGTTGATTTGTTGGAACACAAGACTACACAACCTGGTAGTTTTGAGCGTGGGGATAGCTCCACGAGCTCTGTTGCACACATGGAGGAGCGTGTCAAAGAGCTTGATAGTTCGTAGAAGAACATGCTAAAGTCGTTCAATGACTTGACTGGCGACTTTAAAGCAACAATAGATTTTATCAAAGCTGAGATGGCAGAAATGAAGACGTAAGTGAATTTGAAAATGCGTGCGGTGGGGAACTAGACCCCAACCTAGACATGCATTATGTCGAGCAAATTCAAGATCTCAGAGCCTAAAGCTTTCAGTGGGAGCTGTGATGCTAAAGAACTTGAGAATTTCATCTTTGACATGGAGAAATATTTCAAAGGGAGTGGAATCGTTGCCGAAGAAACAAAAGTGACGTTAGCCCTCTATGCATCTTACTGATGATGCAAAGCTGTGGTGGAGGTCCAAAGTAAATAGTATTCAGAATGGTCTATGCACCGTCGAAAAATGGGAAGATCTCAAGAAAGAACTAAGGGCCCAATTTTTCCCTGAGAATGTCGAGTTCATTGCAAGAAGAATGTTACGGGAACTTAAACACATAGGGATAATCAGAGACTATGTGAAACAACTCTCGACTGTCATGTTAGACATCAGGGACATGTCTGAGAAGGATAAAATGTTTTGCTTTGTCGAAGGTCTAAAGCCATGGGGGAGGACTAAATTATATGAGCAGAAATTTTAGGTTCTTGCGTCTGCCCTGGTCGTAGCGGAGAGATTACTTGACTATAGCAGTGAACAAGCTCCTCTAAAGAAAAATGCATAAGTGCTAAATCAAGGGAATAAGGCTCTCAAGGCGAATCCCCCGAATAATTTTGTAAATGACAAGAAACCATAAACCATGGGTGCAGGCCCTTCCCGGGGGTCCTATCAAGCAAACCCAAATCAACAAAGGCCCCTCTCTTTCTTTTTGTGCAAAAGCCCTTACCGAGTAGCCGAGTGCTCGCATCGAGCTACCTTGACAACCTTACAAGCCTCAGTACAATGTAGTAGTGAAACAAAGGCAGAAGTTGAAGATGAAAAGGAAGAAGAGGATGAAGAAACTCCCTGAGTGGGAGCACTGAAATTCTTGTCAGTAATCCAAAAGAAAGTCTATGTCATAAGGATGCTTTGAAAAGGGGACTTAGTTCATTGATGCAGTCATGAACTCCAAACTTGCAAAAGGCACTATGGTAGACTTAAGGGAAACCATAATTTCATTTCGGAGCCGAAAGCCTGATGTCTGGGATTAAAGGTTGAAAGGGACACGGGCAAGATGAAAACTGTTAACTTTGAAGCCCCTTCCATTGTGGGGACCTAAAAACGGGTATCCCTGAAAATAGGCGAATAGAATGGAAATGTTGATTTTGTTGTTGTGCGCATGGATGACTTTAACATTGTGCTTGGAATGGAGTTCCTTTTGGAGCATAAAGTCATCGCCATTCCTTTAGCCAAGTGCTTAATCATTACAAGCAGTAACCCCACGGTAGCCCCAACCAACATGAAACAACCTAGTGGAGTGAGAATGATCTCTGCCCTCCAGCTAAAGAAAGGGCTTAGTAGAGAAGAGCGCACCTTATGGCTATCCTAGTTATTAATGAGCCTATGGGGAAAGAGCCTGTTCTTGTGGAAATCCAGAAAGGTCTGAATGATTATGCCGATGTCATGCTGAGTAGCTTGCCAAAGACTTTACCTCCCCGATGGGAGATTTATCATGAGATTGAAGTAGTCCCGGGAGCCAAACTGCTAGTGAAAAATGCTTATTGGATGGCTTCTCTGGAACTCGCTGGTGAAAAGTGCCATGAGCTATTGAATGTAGGTTTCATTTGCCTAGCAAAAGATTCCTATAGAACTCTAGTCCTATTTCCGAAGAAGAAGGATGGAACATTACGGCTGTGTATTAATTATAGGGCTTTGAACATGTTGGAAATGTCTTAAAACTCGCAATTCGTAATATATAAAACATATTCTATTTTTCAATAAATGTATTATTGAGACTTCATTCAATAAAAGTATCATTGAAATTTCACTCTGTTATAAATTCCAATAAACGAACCCATGACTATAGTATGAATACTTTAATGAGATATAAAAGAGGATCAAGTTATAGTAAATAGCCTAAAAAGATCTATAAGTATATGAATGAGATTGGATATCTCATCCTGGGGACACTATGGATGTGGCCCACTTTATATACTGGTACAAACAATGTGATCCCGAAATCGTTCATGTGGAGACATACGAATAGGGCATTCTATGCAAAAGACTTTTGCATAAGACCAGACTCGAAATAGTCACTTTTCTTTATAACAACCGTTTACTATTAAAAATGACTATTTCAATTCGATGACTTAAGGTAACTCGATCTTAATCCTAAGCTAATTATGAACTCCTGTTTATTTGGACTTATCCTTTGATTTACATAGGTGAGAGTAATTCAACAACACCGCTTAATAAGCCTCCCATTTTGGGGATAAAATCGGATAGATAGTTGGGGATATGGTCCTGCAAGGTGGAATTTCCTCCTACCCAATTTAGGGTTAGTAGATAGGTTGTCTCTTAAGTACTGATTCCTGGTCTTGAAAAATGGGGCCCCGTCCTCTCATGATAGAGTTGGACATGGTTTATTAATTGGACTATAAACCAATTGTTTAATAGATGATCAGTGGTGACTTAAGGAGGAAGATATATTTATAAGGGTAAAATAGTAATTTTGACCTAATTGTAAATACGAACGACCTGTGAAGGATTGACTTACTGATCATGGGGAAATCAAATGGACAGAAATTTATCTAGAGTGAGAAGAGTGCAACTATTGAGCTATAGTGATATGTCTCGATAGTTAACAGATATTGATTAATTTGGATTAAAGAGTTTAACCAATTAATCTTAAATCATTGGAGCTCATGATCTGTAGGTCCATAAGACCCTTCTACTAGCTCATAAAAGATTAAAACTTGGATCATAATATTGAGTGAATATGAAATGTTAACATTCATTTTTTGGGTTTGGATAATTATATTCGATAGAATTAACGTTTAAATTTATTGAAATTAAATGTATTTGGAGAGTTAAATATATTTAAATAATGATTTAAATATTGATTACATGAATAGGATTCATGTTTAAATTAGGTGCTTTATTAATTTAATATTTGATATGAATTATAATTATTTAGTTAATTAAATTTGTTTAATTAATTATTTTAAATCAAATTCAATGTTAAAGAAATTTATTTTTTGAAACTTGTGTTTTAGCATGCTTAATACTCAAATTAAAAGTAATTAGGGTGCTTAATGATTTTGTTAGCTTCCGTTTTATGCATGTTTACTCTATCAAAACAAAGTCACGGTTCACAACAAGTACCCTCTACCGATTATAGCTGATTTGTTTGATTAGTTGAATGAAGCTTGATACTTTATGAAGCTCGACCTCCGATCGGGTTATTATCAAGTTCGCATATAGAAGGCAATGAACCGAAGACCACTTGTGTGACAAGATATAGAGCTTTCAAATTTCTTGTGATGCCTTTTGGTCTGACGAATGCTCCTGTAACATTCTGTACCATGATGAACCGAGTTTTTCATGAGGATCTTGACCAGTTTTTGATGGTTTATCTGAATGACATAGTCGTTCACAGTCCTACCTTGGAAAAACAACAATTCACCTTCCATTAGTCTTTGATAAGATGTGATAGAATTTGTTGTATGTCAAGAAAAATAAATGTGCTTTCGCACAACAACGAATAAACTTCTTGGGACATGTAATTGAATATGGAAAGATTGGAATAGATAACGAGAAGTTGTAGGCTATACAGAAGTGGCAAGTCCCCATCTCTGTGACTGAATTATGTTCCTTCTTGGGATTGGCTAACTATTATCACCGATTCATCGAAGGGTTTCTAAGAAAAGTTGCCCCATTGACTGAGTTATTAAAGAAAGACAAAGTTTGGCAGTGGTTGTATAATGTCAGAACGTCTTTGAAGAGTTAAAGGCAACCATCACAAGGGGTCTTGTCCTTGGTCTCGTTGACATATAAAGCCGTATGAAGTAGAGACCGATACGTTAGAGTATGACCTCGGGATCATCCTCATGCAAGAAATCCATCCTGTGGCCTATGAAAGTAAAAAAATGAACAGCGTCGAGAGGAGTTATATAGTCTATGAGAAAGAAATGTTGGTTGTGATCTATTGCTGAGGGCCTAGAGATAGTATCTATTGAGGTCCTTCTTTGTAGTGAAGATTGATAACAATGCCATTTGTCACTTCTTTGAATAGTCCAAGTTGACTTCTAAACAGACGCGATGACAAGAGTTCTTGGTTGAATTCAATTTTAAGTTTGAACACAAAAAAGGAAAGAGTAACCAAGTAGTAGACGCTCTGAGTCGGAAGGGTGAGCATGCAGACCTGTGCATGTTAGCCTACATTCATGCAAGTAAGGTCGATGGATCAATGCAGGACATTATCAAAGAGTTATTATAGAAGGACTCCTCTGCCCAAGCTATCATTGCTTTAGCTAAAGTTGGTACAACTAGGAAGTTATGGGTTGAGGGAGATTTGTTGTTAACAAAAGGGAATTGATTGTATGTTCCAAGAGTGGGAGACTTAAGGAAGAAGTTGTTATACGAGTGCCACGATACATTGTGGGTCGGTCATCCGGCCTGGTAGAGAACCTATGCATTGTTGAAGAAGGGCTATTTTTTGGCCCAATTTGAGAGACGATGTCATGCAGTATACCAAGACTTGTCTTATCTGTCAACAAGACAAGGTTGATAAAGCGAAAATTGTTGGACTTTTGGAGCCCCTGACTGTACCAACCAGGCCCTGGGAAAGTGTGTCCATGGATTTTATTACCCATCTTTCAAAGGTGGACGATCTTGAGGCCATCTTGGTTATCATTGACAGGTTCTCAATATATGCAACCTTCGTACTTATGCTGAAATACTGTTTGGCTAAGCTGACAACCCAATGATTCTTCATACATATAGTGAAGTTGTGGGGAGTTTTGATGAGTACTATTAGTGACAAAGATGGCAGATTCATTGGCAGGTTTTGGACCGAGTTGTTTATGTTCATGGGGTTAAGTTTGAATATATCCTCAAGTTACCATTCGAAAACAATGGCCAAACGGAGAGATTCAATTGCTTGCTGGAGGAATATTTACGTCACCTTGTCGATGCTCGCCAAAAGAATTGGGTCTAGTTATTTGACATAGCCCAACTTTGTTTAAATTGTCAAACAAGCTCGTCAACAGGAAAGAGCCCTTTTGAAGTCGTAAATGGGAGGCAATCTTTGCTACCTCATATGTTGACCATCCGTATGTAGGGAAAAATCTTCAAGCCCACAACTGTACCAAAGAGTGGAAGCAGATTACAGACATCACTCGGGCATACTTGGAGAAAGCCTCCAAACATATGAAGAAGTGGGCTAATAAGAAGCGTCGCCCTTTTGAGTTTCGAATAGGGGATCGGGTCCTCATAAAGTTGAGACCAGAACAGATCTGATTTCGAAGTCGTAAGGAAAAGCGTCTTATCAGAAAGTATGAAGGTCCAGTGGAAATTCTAAAAAAGATTGGGAATACTTCATATAGGGTGGCATTGCTTGCATGAATGAAAATTCATCCAGTACTTCATGTAAGCAACTTAAAGCCCTATCATCCTGATCTTGAAGATGATCGCCGCAATAAGACTTCCGACCGAGTATTGACTTGAAGCAGAAGGAAGAGAAGGAAGTAAAAGAGATTCTTGCTGACAGAGTGAGAAAAGTCAAAAGACCCACTCGTAGAGTCCACAAATATTTGGTTAGGTGGAAGAACCTTCATGTGAAAGAAACAAGTTGGGAACGTATCGAAGATTTAGAAGCTTGGAAGCAGAAGATCGTTGTGTTCAGGCTACGCCAGTCTACAGGGACGTCAACTGTTTAAGTGGGGGAGAATGTCTTGGGCATGCTCGTCTAGGGTAATGTTAGCCCATGGCTGCATGTCCAAACTATCCTCAATCATCCTATCTTTGAGCCTTGTAATTAGTTCAGTAAGTTATTTTTTATTTCAAGCTGTTTTTCACGTGGGTGACCACTCGCCACTTTTGATATGCAAGCTAGGCATTTTAGAAATTACTCAGAATGCACTATAGGAGAGACCCACTAGTCAGCTCCCTGACCGATGTATTGATGTATTCTTTGTAATCAAAGCCTTCTTGCAATTGTTAGTCTTCAATGCATTCTTTAATGGTGTTTTCAACGATTTTCCTCTCTCACGTTTTATAAAACCATTTTTTCTTAAAATGTGAGTAGAGGCTACATCATATACTGATGCTATCCATGACTTTCGATTTTTACACGACTGACTTGTTCGCCGGATTAGAGAAAGTATCGCACAATCGCCTATCTCGTATACGAAAGTCTGCGATTGTGACACTTCGCATGGCCTATTTTATTGGTGGGTGGCCCAATATAATGCTTCCAATAAGTATTATCATTATTATATAAAAAAACGAAAATTTTACTTCATTTCTTATACTATTTTTCTTGAAATATTTATCAGGCTATCATATCAAATTGAGAAAAAAAATTAACGTAAAGAAATTGAGTTTGACTAGTTTTATAATTTGAAAGAAAAAATTAATGTAAAGAATTTGAGTTTGACAAGTTTTATAATTCGAAAGTTGGATTGAATTAAATAACAATTATAATGTAGAGGTAGTTTATCAATTTGACTATATATGAAAGTTAGACTCCGTTTGGTAACTATTTTGTTTTTTTGTTTTTGTTTTTGAAAATTAAGTCTATGAACACTACTTCCACGTCTAAATTTCTTCCTTTGTTATCTACTTTTCACCAATGGTTTAAAAAACAAAGTCAAATTTTGAGAACTAAAAAAAGTAACTTTCTAAAAGTTATTTTTATTTTTAGAATTTGGCTAAGAAGTCAACCATTGTATTTAAGAAAGATGCTAATCATTCTAAGAAATGTGGATGATATAGGGTTAATTTTAAAAAATAAAAATCTAAAACGAAATGACTATCAAATGGGCCTTAGTTGTAAGGATTCATAAGTTTGTACATGCTTTATACATCAAATTTAGATTATAGTTGTAATAACAACAATTTTGACTTCATTATTCTCAAATTGGGAAACAACCTTTAGTTAGCAAATTTTACTAAAATATCTCATGAAATTTAAAAAATTCAAATTGAATGGAAATAAAATTTTTGAGATAGAATTGAAGTTGATAGGCCTTCATATTATAAATGTTTGATTTTTTGATCGAAAATATATACCTTAATCGACCCTTTTCAAATTAACAACATGATGTTAACTACATTTGATCAAGATTTGATAAAAAAACAATAAAAGAATTTTCCATAAAAGGGTATCTTTGCAATTTTATAAATGGGATGAGTCAACGTTAGATTGTTTTTTTAATTAAATTATTCATAATGATTTTTTAATCTTAAAGTAAATCTAAATACAAGATTTTGAGAATATGAATAAATTACTTTGCTTTATCAATAAAATAATTCATTCCACGTCATTGCCAAGTCATCGGAGAGAGAGTATTTAATATAATAGATTATCTGGTGAGGCATAAGAATCATGCTTCTAATGTATTATAATTTTAATTTGTAACATATATAGTGCATTCTATAATTCAATTCCTATTATAATAAAATAAATATTTATAATAGCAATAAGTTAAGGGAAAATAATAGGGGGAAACATGCATTATTTCTAAATGATATCAAGCTCGGTTTTGGTTGTTATTCTCATTTATTTGTTAGCTTTAGGACTGTTGAAGTATTTGATGGGACAAATTGATTTACCTCCAATGTCATAAAATTTGTACTATCTACGTTGAATTTAAAGAGTTTGACATCCACTCTTTATATATTATCAACTTGACATCAGTATTTCTTGTCTTCTTTATTATTATTATTATTATTTAAAAAAATTATAAGCATTTTGAAAAAAAAAAAATAGGGTGGATCTAATACAAAATACAATGTTAAGCACGATGTCACAGACAATATATATGACA
This sequence comes from Benincasa hispida, assembly GCF_009727055.1. Lineage (NCBI taxonomy): Eukaryota > Viridiplantae > Streptophyta > Magnoliopsida > Cucurbitales > Cucurbitaceae > Benincasa > Benincasa hispida. The sequence continues at coordinate 40,609,373 of NC_052357.1, forward strand.
AGTCTAACAAGCAAACAGAAATATAAAGACACAAAAATTGATAACCCAGTTCAGTGCAAATTCACCTACGTCTGAGGGGCAATGTGTCCCGTGGAATGAAACTTTACTATATATAGAGTTTAGCAATTACAACGAAGGTACTTATTTGACAGACTCCCTCTTCAGTGATTCACATACAACTACCTCTTCAATTTCGACTTAGGCTTCCCCTAAGTTTGAGCTCCCCTCATTTCCACAAAAATACTTCTCCAAGGTTTGTATGAGATCCCCTCAATACAACATACTTAGTCTCCCCCTAAGAGTGAGATCCCCTCACATTCATCAAATTTAGACTCCCCCTAAATATGAGTGTTCATTATCTTCAATGTATTTAGGCTTTCCCTAAATACAATATCTAATCAAACTCATTCCGAGTTCTACAATGGCTGCCAAAAAAAAAAAAAAAAAAATCTCAATGACAAATACAAAGATTTTCAATTACAATACATGGAGGTTAAGGCTTAGACAAACCCTCAGCTCAAAATTCTCAATACACACTTTTCTTATTAGGTGACTAACACTAAAAATAAATAAGAGTACAATATAAATAAGGCTAGCTATGGGAATATATTTTAATGAGTGAATAAATATTCTTCGCATGAGAATAAGGAATGCAAATACGAAAATATGTAAATCACATAGATAGATATGGAAAATATATTATACAGAATCTGTTACCAGACATGTAACAATGTTTATGACAATGCCTTTGACATGCTGCACAACATGTTGCTTGAGTTTTTCCTGTAATAAAATCAGCCAATCACATTGCAGTCTTATGATAATATCAGCCAATCACATTGCAGTAATAATCTCCCCTTTTGGCTATTTTTTAAGGAAAAAAAAACAATCATCAAGGCATGACAGCAGAAGAAAACCAACCAAGCTAGAGCAATGTACACACAACCACAAACCATCGAGCAAAGAAATCAAACCCAGTTTAGAATGACCACACTCATTCTCCCCGTTTTGTTTGGCTTACAAAAACAACCAAAGCTAATACTAGATATCATATAACATATGCCCAAAGCCTTTAGCAACTGACTCTGTCATAGAGCCACATTTACACAAATAACAGATAACCACAATAACTCAACATTAACTTCAACCATAAGATTAGTAAAGAAAAAATGGAACATGCAAATCTCGTGATTCAAAGATAAGAACCTGCAGAATACAATTTCCAACAAGAGGAGTTTCACACTAGACATAAAAAATATTAACAGAAAAAAAATCCTCATTAACTAGTAGAGGAATTCCTTGGACGATGATAAACACAAGATGTCATTGAAACAAATTAACACTAACATAAGTAACACTAAGATCAACAATGACGAGCTGCCTATTCTTAAACCAATGCTTACGAACACCACTAGAGAACTTGATAACAAACTCTTTTGTAGCAGAACAATGCTCCAACACATACATGAGAGTATCCTTTTCTTAGATCAACTTTTTTATAATCTTAGTAATCTCTTTGCAAGTTTCAATGCCTATCTCTTTTACAAAATTTTTTGTAGAACTACTTGCACAACAATATGCAACTTACCCTAAAACCAAAAGCAATAACACCTCTAGATACATCACACAAAAGGAAGGACTACCACATACACAACAAGAACAAATGGGAAGAATCACCCTAGTGGATTTGCAACCAAATAATGAAAGAAAACCATAGCTAAATGTTTGCCCATAAATCCAGAGACATAAAGTCCGACGAGATAAATAAGGAGAAGAAGACATATCATTAGAGGATGTATCCCTCATGTCAGGCTCAACACTGAGAACAAAAGAATCAGCAACATCTTTAGCATCAACATGAACAACAGTAGGAATATTAGATATACCAACTTTCTTAATCCCCTTAGAGCCTATATTTTCCATGCCCAAATCCAAAACTGTTTTATTGATAACAAAATCAATATCAACCTTTTCCACAATGATGAGCAATGTTCAGAATAAAGGAGAAGCTAAAGGAAAGAATAGGATGAGGCTTGGTAGCTTGTAACTCTTTTACCTAAGGCTCCTCGAAATGAAGTACGAGCTCATATTTAATCTCATTGACCTATTCTGAACATGACGGAGGATCAACATCTTCATCATCATCGATCCAGGGAAATTGGTCAATAAGATCGGCCTCGGTGTCACATACGATGGGAAGCTCTGAATGATTCTCTAATGTAAGCACAAAATGTGCAAGATGAGGGACAAAATAGACTTCAACTGGCACGGGGGCTTGAGTCTCTAGGTGAGACTCAATAGACTCCTGCTCACACTGAGAAAAATCATTAGCAAGTTCACACATTATAGAATCCAACGTCTTACCTTGGTCAGAAGCTTAAAGAATAAACTATTCAACTTAATGATCGATGCTAGTCGCTTCACTGCTCAGTTTGGTATGATTAGAAGATGGTTCCATCCAAGACTCTTCAAATCTCCCAACTGATTCAGTAATCTAAGCAACGAGGTCACTCAGATTCTGAAATTCAGTTCTAGCTTCGGATCTAAAATGGAAGCTATCTTGCTGGAAACTCGAAGATTTTTTATGACTAAAGCACATAAACTCACTAGAGCTATTAGAAAATTCCCTAACCAAATCTTCTAAAAATATACCTAAATTGACCGAAGAAGTGGACATTGACGTCCAATTTGGGTTAAGCATCTCCCAAGGGGAATAGTAATCGTGCTCAGGAGTACACGAAAGCTAAGGACGTGCTTCAGATGGATGACCTTGAAATGAACATATTCAACATTTCTCAAGCTTCTGCAATTGCCTAGTAGCCAAAACGTGAACAAGAGAGGTTAGTTTAGATATTTGATTTCTAAGTTCATTAAATTCATTTAACTCTTGTTCTCTATGTTGAGCCGCTTATTTTGCACGAAGCGCATAATAGATATTCATATCATCTACCAAGAAAAAAAGTGGACACAAGAAAAGGAAAAATATTTTTGGATTTTTAAAGGTTACAATTCAAATTTAACTAAAAAGGAGATTAATTGGCTTGCCTCCCCGGCAACGACTCCAATTTGATTGCACCCTTTTGTGGTGTCGTTAATTCTCGAAAAGAGACATAAATCAAAAGAAAATTTATAATACACTGAACAACTCCTATCATTACAAAGATGTAGTAATAGTGGTAAGTATGGGGTCGAACCATAGAGAGATTAGGATTTAATATTCTCTTAAGCGAAATTTGACTATGAAAAGTGATAAAAATGGGGTTTTCATGTTTGTTTGACAAGAAAACTAAATGCGGAAATTAAAGTGTGGAAAAGTAAGATGGATTGAGAAAGAGAGAGATTGAACAAGATTACCTTCGCTAGTTTAGAGATCGTAAGGTTTTCTATGAATCTAATCATCGATTAAATATGAAAACATGTTTGAATTAACTATTTCTTAAGCCTAATTGAATGTTGGGATAACCCATACAAACTCCCTAATGAGAATCCACATACCGGTAACCCCTAAATTGACTAAGCTTGTTACAAAGGCAATTTACTTAGCTGATTGCATTACGTTCTTAGATTGATTAAGACATTATGCAAGAATGGCCAATTCTATCCTAATACATTTCCAATTTTTAGGTTTTGTTATCAATTAGGTGATCCTAGATAGCCTAGACATCATGCCATAAATCAAACCAAAACCTATTGCTACTGAATTAAGCATGCTTTCAATGCAATTATGGACACCAGAAACACACATAACAAAGACAAACATACAAGAAATCGAGGTGTCAGTTCATCAATCCTATATGATTGTACTAGAAATTAATTCAAAGAAAGGAAATCACAAAGAAATAGAAATATCCAAAAAAAATTCATAAGAAATCTCAAAGAATTCAGGAAAATTCCTACAAACCTTAAAAATTGACGTCGTGGCCTTCAACCGTTCATCAAATCCGACTCATGATGCCAATATTTACAAAAACAACTCAAAAGGAAAGGAAATCTCATGAGTTTTGGCCTGGAATGGCCAAAACCGAGCAACATGCTCTCTAAGACGGCTAAACTCTCCTTTTCCTTTTACCTAATTTGAAAAGAACACATTTAAATTACAGTCACAATATTGCAACACTAGGAAGAGCGTTGCAACGCTCTTGTCAATTTAGCCATCGAGTGTTAGAGAGGCATTGCAATGTTACTGTAACGCTTGCTTGCGATGAACGCGCACGCGCAGATTTGTTGGCATTCCATTAATCTTTGTAGCATTGCAACGTTAAGGGTAACGTTGCGACGCTGCCCTGTATACGAGCCTACTGCCTTGCAGCGTTGCGTTAGAGCATTGAGTGAGAGTTGCGACGCTACAATCAGTGATAGTTTGGTCATTCTCCTCCTTTAAAGCCTAGATGCTCAAATTACCTCTAAATTACTTCAAATTAACCCCGTTTCTCATCAATGGTCAATTCTACCTCTTGGTTGTTCGGTACCTACAAAATAGCATATTTAACATGTAAATCCATTAACGAGCATAAATTAAGTTAGGAATTATAGCTCTTTTTCAGAGTTATCACATTGCTACTTGATGATTTAAGTTAGACAAAAAGGATGTAATGTGCAAGCCTTAATCTATAGCAAAAACATGCATTCATGGAAAGGAGAGTCAATCCATTAATAAACATACATTTAAATTAAACAAGATTCAAGGAAGCTTAAATTTAAAGCATTCATTTAATAGAAATAATTATCACAAAATAACAAGGCTTCCTTATTCCTAAAAACTAGAAAATCTACTAACCTTCAATCTTCATATAGATGTAGAAAGTGTTAGGAATCATCCAAATTAAGGTTACAACCCAAAATAAAATGATCTTAAACTAAAAGGATAAGAAAAGGTGAAGAAAGGTGGTTGGGCGGTTTGCTTCTCTCCAATTCCTACATTCTTTTAAGCAATCATTACCTTAAAAATCGAAGGCATTATATATAGAAATGAAATGTTGAAGTGCCATGATGTTACAAGTCAGTGCTACGGTGTTGATACCCTCTTTCATAATGCCTAGGAATGCTGCAGCGCTAAAGTCTCCCTCGCGTATGCATTTGGTGGTGAACGTTGTGACACCACAGGACATCGCCACAATGCTTACCTTGTGTGTAGCTTTTGTAGCTGATGTGGCGATGCCATGCCTTCTTTGTCATAATTTTGTCGTTTTGTCTTCCGATCATTGCTAAGTGCTTCGCTTTGGCTCCTTTTGCATCTGGAATGTCTCGAAGGCCCCCTTTCCTTAATTATCTGTTTAAGAACTCAATGAGATGTTAAATTCCTAAGAACTAACATTATTTACGCTAAGAAAGATTGCTCTTTTAGGGAACAATCACATTACTTTGTAACTAATTGTCTTAGCTTCATCCCAATAATTTAATGCGGTTGATTGATATGTGTAAGATACATTATATCTAAATGTATTGATTGATTAGGTGTTTTGGACTTCCATTTAGCATTACTAAATGTATTGGCTAAACACCTACATGATTTTGATGATTATCTTTAGGGGGCATGATAGTTCCTTAAATTAGCTATCTTAGTTTCTCTAATCTCGCTTGTTTATGATGTTTAATGTGTTTATATTTCTATATGTGTAGGATTTCGAGCAATTCTTACATTTCAAATCGTTACGAGTCGTTCGAAGTTAATTTGAAGTAATTAGGAGTTAATTAGAGCAACTGAACTTCAAATAAGGGAGAATAGACCAAAATATCCCTAGGAGGCTTGGTGCCGTGCCGTTGTTTTGTGCCATGCACGACGCAAATTCCTGTAGGCTGCTTAAGGACATAGCACAACAACACTTTCCCTTAGCATTGTAGCACTCCGAACATTAATGGAAGGACATGCACACTTATCAGGTTTGGAACACTGCAACACCTCGTGGCGTTGCTGAAAAGGTCAGAGCGCCGTGATGCTACTGTAATTTCTAACTTCCTTATTTTTTAGGGCTAAGGGGGAGAGCGATTGGTAGGAAACTTTTAGAGCATTTAGGTTGATTTTGGTCATTCTTGGCCAAAACCCATGAGATTTCTTTCTATTTTTCATTGTAATCAAAATTATGGTATCAAGATTCAAGTTGTGATGAATAGCTAAGGCTCTCACGCCGATTTTGAGGTTTGATGGCGCTTTTCTATGGTTTAATGAGATTTTGATGAATCTTCTTGGGATTTTTTTTCGTTCTTTTTTTCCTTTTCTTGCTAAATTCACATGCATTTTATGTTCAATTAATGTGACAGATTAGTCGCTTCAAAGCATGAGTTGTATATGTTTGCTATGTATGTAAGGATTATTGGGATTGGTGTCCTAAATCTTTTTATTCTCATAGTTTGTAAACTTGTATAAACAGATTGTTTTTAGTAAAACAAACGTTATTTTATATGTGCATTAACTCAATCCGATAAAATAAGATCCTAAGTTATTTTATGTAACTTAAACATGTATGTGGTGATATACATGTGGATCATGTTTAAGAAATAGCCTAAATGGTCTATAGTACATGGATAAGATTGGGTGCCTTATCTTGGTGACACTATTGATACGATCCACTTTGTAATTATTACAAATGTTGTAAAGTGTTACAAATGGTCTGATCTTGATAATTCATGTGGAGGCATGTGAGTGAGATTATCCTATGCAAAGAGTTTGTATAAGAATGAACCACGAAATAATTAGTTTTTCTTTCACTAATGGATGAGGGGTAGCGTGGGCAATTCCTGAATATCGAGAGAACGTGCCGTTACTGAAAGAAACTTACATTTCACTAGGATGACCGTAGGTGACTTAACCTCAATGTTAGTGAGTTGTGAACTCCTACCTATGAGGGCGGTTCTTTGATCTGCATGGGTGAGAGTGATTAGATTTTCCAACTCAATATGCCTACCATTTTGGAGATTCGTCTGAGTGGGGAGCTACGAACTCAACTACACAAGATGGAATTCACTCCTATATATTGTTAGGGTAAGTAAATGACTTGGTACTTTAAGAGCTGATGTCGGGTCTTGAACAATGAGGGCCCTCACCTTCTCATTGTCCAGAGAGGTGTCTAGTTATAGTGGGACTATGACTAATTATTCATTAGAGGGATCAGTGGTACTTAAGGAGTTAGATATAACTACAAGGATAAAATGGTAATTTTGACCCAACTGTACTTACGGGCTATTTGTGAAGGGTCAATGTGTTGTTGATTGGTTATATCCAATGGATAGAAAATATATCTAAAGTGTGAAGAGTGTAGCTGTCAATCTTTAGTGGAGTGACCGACAGTTAAAAAATGAAAATTAATTTAATTAAAGAGTTTAATTAATTAATCTCATATTATCGGGGCTTCTAATCTGTAGGTCCACTAGGTCCATTGTTTGCTCAATAAGGATTAATGAAAATCAATTAATTTGGATTAATTTAAATTGTTCAAATTAATTAAAGAGAATTAATTGTATGAGATACAATTAATATAATGTATGTGAATAAATTATATTATAAAGTTTAATAAGAGAGATAAATATATGAATATAATTAATGTATTTATTATATGAATGAGATTCATATAAAAACTATATGTTAAATTTAATATGGATATGATCCATATTAAAACTATATAGTTTGATGAGAGAGGTTGTTATTTGAATATAATTCAAATGTTAATTATATGAGTGAGATTATATAAAAACTATAGGTTAAAATTAATGTGAATTTGATTCATATTAAAACTAATAGATTATGTGAGAGAGTATAGTTTGACTATGATTCAAACATGTGACATTTATATTATACGTGATATAATATAAAGTTTTATGTTCATTTAAACTTCTTTAATTTAATTACATTAAAATTAAGTTTTAATGTAACTTAAATTAAGGAATAACTTCTGGGAGTTATTCCATTATATTGGTATAGTTATTGGATCCCCCCTCCTCTTTCACATATAGATAACCAACACAAAGGGTTTTTTTAATATAGTACGTGAAAGTTTTGCTGAAGATACTCTCAGCATTTTGATCTTTCCGTCGGTAACATCTTTCAAGATCTCTCACTTTCTCCCTTACCAAAAATCATAGGCAAGCCCATACATTCTGCCTTTGGTTCTCTCCTTAAGGATAGCAAGGAAGCCTTCTTGTGGTAGTGTCCAAGAAGCACGGTGTTACTATGTTTGTGCTTGAGGTGTTCGAATAGAGGAGAAAAATCGTGACCATTGGAGAGGAATTCGTGATGAAAATTTCTTCAAGGGCTAGTTCCCTTTCTCCCTTTTTTCTCTGTAATTTGGTAAAAAACGGAGCAAGAATGAAGATTTTTTACTGATCGGACGAAGCAAAACACCTTTCTTCTTGAGAGCGTAAGGTCGAAGCATAATTACGCTCTCCTTACGCTACAGGCAGAGAGTGTATCATCACTACGTTGCACAGAGAATCGTGACGCTACAGGCAACGTAGCGTTATGCTATAGCTAGCAAAAAACCAGCATAACGACGTTGCTTCCAAGTGTCGTTATGCTCCGGACATGAGGCATGCGCGCGAGGACCGACCTAAATCGGCGACTTGAGCCTCCCAAGCAGTTTAGCAACGGTTTTTTTTTTTTTTTTTTAATTATTATTCGTAATAATTAATTAATTTATTTGTATTTTCATTAATTAAATTAATATAAGTGTTATATTAATTTATTTGTATTTTCATTAATTAAATTAATATAACAATTAAATTAATATAAGTGTTATATTAATTTATTGAATATCTAGGATGATAATTTTTTGCCCAAAGTTTCTTTTATTATTTTGTACATGAGATGTATGATTTAATTAAATTATATAGCATATTGTATGACATATAGTATTAAAAATCCCACCATAGGATAAACATTATTTCATGCATTATTTTAATGTAAGTGTTATATTATATAGTGTTGGAATATAGAAACAAACAACGGAAGAAAACAGGATCATTATGCATTCTAATTCCTTAATTTTGACACCAAAATAAGCATGTTCATAAGTAATTAAGAAGGTTGAACACATACCTTCGAAGATCCCCTAATGCAAGTTGCTCCTCACGAATCCTCAACTCCAAATTTTCAGTGAACCACCAAGAGATCTTCTCTACTATTCTCAGCCTTGAATTTGAGTGGTGGAACTCACAAATGGAGTGAATTTGTGAAGGAAATAAAATGGGTTTTAGGTGAGGAAGAAGAACTCAGCAGGAAATTTTTTTTCCAACAACTTCAACACTTAATTCTACCAATTGGAGTGTTTTTATTCTTCAACTACATGCAGACATGATTGAATTCAGTCAAAGACACCTCCAGCTTGAAGATTGAGTGAGATAGATGTGTAAATTGTAGAGTTCCACCTACTTAGTTGGTGAAAAATTGGATTTTTCCACCAAGTGGAAAATTCCAATTTTTAAATACAATTTGAAAGATAGTTTCAATTAATTCAAAAATTAATTTTATTTTAATTAATTAAACAAATTTAATTAATTAAATAATAATTTAATATCAAATATTAAATAATCACATACCTAATTTTAAACACGAATCCTATTCATGTAATTAATATTTAACTCAATATTTAAATATTATAAACTCTCCAATTTCGTTTTATTTTGATAAATTAAATGATAATTAATTATATCAAATATAATTATATAGACCCTAATTTGAATTTGAACTATTCAAATTCAAACCATAAATTCAATTTGAATACTTCATTCAATTTACTAATTCAAGGTGTTCATGTTTTACAAACTAGTAGAGGGACCTTATGGACCTACAAATCATGAGCTTCAACGATTTGAGATTAATTGGCTAAAACTCTTTAGACCGAATTAATCAATATTCATTAACTATTGAGTCACACCACTATAGCTCGATCGTTGCACTGTTCTCACTGTAGATATATTTGTGTCTACATATTTAACCATAATCAGTAAGTCGACCCTTCACAGGTTGTTCGTAATAACGGCTAGGTCAAATACTATTTTACCCCCGAAATTACATCTTTCTCCTTAAGTTTCACTGATCCTCTAATGAACAATTGGTTTGTGATCCAATCACTAAACCAGATCCCTCTCGAGCCAATGAGAGAGTGGGGCTCCTTGTTCAAGACCTGGATTCAACACTTAAGAGAAAAACCTTCCTTCTATCCCTAAATCGGGTAGGCATGAATTCCATCTTGCAGAACTATGTCCCTAGCTATCTATCCGATCTTATCTCCAAAATGGGAGGCTTATTGAGTAGTGATGTTGGACTACTCTCACCTATGCAGATCATAGGATAATCCCGAATAAACAGGAGTTCATAGTTAGCTCATGATTAAGATCGAGTTACCTGGGTCATCTAAGCGAAATAATCAGTCTTAAATATTAAATAGCATTATAAAGTAAGAGTGACTTATTTCTTGGTCCGATCTTACGCAAACTCATTGCATATGATGCCCCCACTCTTTATATTAATACATGAACGAATTAGGATCACTTCGTTTATAGCATTTTAGAACAAATTGTAACAACCACAAAGTGGGCTGCATCCAGTGTTACCAGAATAAGACACTCAACCTTACTCGTATACTATAGATCATTTTGACTATTTACTCGAATCCGATTCACGTTTATATCTCCACATAAAGTTCAAGTATTCATATACTAGCCATGGATCTTAGTTTATTGGATTTAGTTTTTACAAGTGCAATTTACAAATTCAATAATAACTTTATTGAAGAAATGTTAAATAACATCTTTATTGATAATAGAAAATGTTTAACTCTACAAACTGTGAGTTTTAGGACATACAACTCAACATATAGTTGCATGATATAATTAAGCATTTCCATGCATCATATTTAATATAATTGTTATATTATATGATTGCATGCATAAATAACATGTCCATGCATCATTATTATAACTATGGTTGAATGGATGGATGTTATTTTTTTTCGTTACTTTATTATATAATTGCATGTATAATGTAATTAAAATTGGAGATGCACGAAGCATGATATAATTTTAGAAAATATAATTGTTATATTTTTAAAGTATGTCATTAGATGCATGTATAGGTTTTAATTTTTTCATTATGCTTTATAAGTGTTATAAGTTAATGATATTCGAATTCAAATCTATATCAAGAGTTGCATGTAAAAATAGGTTAAAATTAATTTTAAATGGTTTAAAATTGATTTTACCTAGACCTATGTTAAAAATATTTCTAATGAGATTAGAAATAAGAGTAATCTTTTATTTCTTTTTAATAGGATTAATTTGAAAATAATGAAAGATTAAATTTATAACATAATTGTCTATAAGGTACCTTTGTCTAAGGAAGGTTATGTCTAAGGTTGAGGTATTTAAGCTGATGAAAACGGAATACCCCTACTTGAGAATCGATCTGGAAGGTGAATTAGACAATATTGTTATAAGCATGCAGTAAGTGATTAGGTTTATTAAAGTGTTTAATAAACAATAATCATATATTGTTAAACTATCCAATATAAGAGTTATATTGGACCAATTTAACAATCCACTTAGATAAATTTATAAGCCTAATTTATCTAAGTAGTGAACCCTCATTTATAAAATACTCAGTGAGAGGAAAATGATGTATACGATACTTCAATTTTCTTTTCACGATTCTCCCTAAATAGTTCACATCATGAGATCTATACTTGGCCTCGAGAAAACTTTGCTTGCATCTTCCTACGGATGGTGTTTGCATAGGTCAATACCAAGGTGAATGGAGAGAGTGTTTATAGTAAGTGAGAGAGGAAAGCGTGTCAAACATCCCACAGTTTCCTTCATTAGTTTGCAGTAAACTTTCATGCTCGGCCTCGAGACACGTTTTTTTGTGTCCTCCTACGGATGGTGTTTGCATGAAGTACACAAACTTAAAAAATGGATAGGATTGCTTTAGTTTTTGCCCCAATTGGTTTTCCCTATGGTTGACTCATTGGGACGAAACTCTAGAGTCTAAAAATGAAGGGTTACACTTACAAGAAATTGTTAAGCAAGTTTATGGTTTCTTGACCAAAGTATGGTAACTAAATATTATAGAAATAAGAGTTATTTTAGTGTAATATATAGATGAGAATGTCTCAATCCAGTGAAGAAGTAACTGACTACCCTATGGTGACTTTTATTCTAACTCACTGAATTATCATAGCAATAGAAATTTTTAATTAATATGAATGGGGTTCATATTAAATCTATTGGTGGTTCACATTTTAATTTATATGCTAAGTTAGAATGAATAATAATTTGCATATAGTCAATTAACATGTTTTATATATTTCAAAGTTGTGTTTTTTTTTTTTCTCTCAAGAGTTTTAGTTACCAATATAAGTCAAAGTTTTGATAAATATGTTAAAAAAAATGTCATCAACACATAGTGGCGGTGTAGTTTGTCTTCTATTTGAAAAATATTCTCAAAAGAACTGTTGTCAATTCATGAAGTGTTCATGAATAATTTTTGTAGTGATAGCTTACTTTTATTATCTAGATAACATATGATGTATCTACATATTAAGATAAAATCATGACAAAACATATTCCATGTTGGAGCCATGGGAAGCTAAATGACCTTCAAAGTTAAGTATTATCGGCGTCCACAAAATTTTTATGAATAGAGCTAACAAGGAAAATGTTTCCTAATTAGTTTGAGAAGTCAGGCGATGAGGAGTTTTTAGAAATACCTCAAAGAGAAGAAAGATAAGAATAAGTACATTTAATTTACTGAATTCTTGGTGGTGAATACAAATTCACAACTTGTTTGTTGAATAATGATTCACAATTATAATTTTTCTTCATTACAATTAAATTGTAAATCTTGGAAAATACTTAATTTAGTGGAATAGTTCTACTAGTTGGGAAGGGGAGCTCATCTCAGTTAAAGTAGTGAGAGAAATTAAAATGTTATTTTTTATACTGATTATGGCGCTTTTATCACTATAAGAGAAATTTGATTTCTCTAATCTTTATTACTAAATATTTCATAGAGTATGAATAGTTTTAGTAATAAGGCATGTTTTCAAAAAATTGTTTTTGAAAATATGTTCAGCTTTAAATAAATATATTTTTGTGTGTTAATTTAAAATGTTTTTTTTTATTTATATTGAATATGGTGCTTTTATCACCATTAAAGAAATTCAATTTCTCCATACTTTATTACTAAAAAATTTTTAGTGTATGAATGTTTTTAGTGATTAGGCATGTTTTCAAAAGTTGTGTTGAAGATATGTCCAGCTTTAAATAAATACATTTATGCATGTTAAAGGTTAACATATTTGCATACTAAACTGAGATAGTGTAAGTTTTTTTTCAATTCATAAAGAAAGAAAGATTCTATTCTCCTAAATAGGATAGTCGTGTTTGGCTTTTAAATGATAGTTTTAGATAATTCTCTAAGAATTATAGTTAAATTATAATTACTTATCAAAAGCCTTGCTTTCAGTGGTATGCATCGATCTAATTTGGATGTACACGAACTAGAATATGATGTGAATGAGATGGCTTGTTTCTCTCTGTTTATGCGCTAGACTTTATTCGACACTTCTCAATGAGAATATCATACAATACCTATCTCTAGGATGTATGCGTCTAACACAGGATGCAATAAAACACCAGTAAGTCTATCTCTAGATGTACTGTGCGTTCTAACTTGATGCTGGCTTACTTATTCTCTCGAATAGTTTAAGCTATAGATGCTTTTACCAATTGATTTAGTTGGTTTAAGCGTTTGCATGAAGTATAGATGCATCCAACATGGAAAAGTATGATAGATCAAATATGTGAATTTATAAAAAAGTTGATTATCTTTACAAAAGAAATACTAATCAGATGAAAGGATGAAAGCAATAAATAAGATGAAATAAAATGAGTCAAGCTGCAGAGTACAATCTCTTATCCTCTTTGGCTCAATTCTAGTTTTGTACAACCACTTGTGTAAGAGTTGGACAAAGTGTCTCTCTCGAGCTCGGCTTCCTCCGCTCCTTGATCGGCGATGATGGTGGTTCTCTTCCCTCTTGCTCTTCTCGGCACCACAACACAGCTCTAAAGATCTAAAACTAAGACTAAGCTAATACTGAGACTAAAACTGAGAGTGAGAACTTGGAACTTCTGAACCTTGAACTCTGGTGGGATTTCTTCTATTTATAGACATTGGTCTTCTCCAGCTTGATGATGGGCAACATTAAAGTCCATACCCTGGTCAGCCTCCTGACACTCAGATGCCCATGCTTGCAAGTGGTGATTTGACACAAACAGCCTGAATCAATGAATCTTCCTTGCGTTGAATCCCTCCGATGCATGGCCCATGCGTTAAACTTTGCTTGCGACACTTTTCTTAATCATGCGTTAGCCTCTTGTTGAAATCCTACAATATCATGCATTAGTGCTGCAGTACTTTAGCAATAAACATTCTTTTGCATGAGTTTGATAATGTTTGAGTAATTCCATGCGTTTCTTCTAAAAATGATGAGATTTTGTCATTAAAAATCTTAATTGTCCAACTTAAGAGCCATAATAACTTGTATTTCTATAAGTTATCACACCCCCAAATTAGAACAATGTTTGTCCTCAAGCATTCCATAAATAATTCTTTGTTATCTCCCTTATCTTTAGTTTGCAGTGTTCACCTCTCATCATATTCACTTATAAGCTTGAGACAAGAGTTTGGAAAATGTAACGCAGGTTGATTATTTTCTAAAAGGAATAATGGTTTATTTCAGGTGCAGCAAGCCTTTCGTCAATAACTCCTTTCATTTCTCAAAACATTCTCGTTTTTTCTAAACCAGCAATGCGTTAGATGCTTTTTAAAATAGATGCCGGTTAAAAAGAAAAAGTATGAATTTTCGATCACCCATGCATTGTTCCAGGTGTCCCACTTTCGTTTTGGCTTGCCCCCACGGGTGTCATGCGAGCATCCAACTACGGGTGAGAGTCCTTCACAACTACGGGTGTCATGCGTTTCAAGATACAATTTCTTTAAACTAGATAGAGGAGTTTTTGGGACGCATTGATCTAAGAGACTTAACTTCGTTTTGGCTTGCCCTCACGGGTGTCATGCAAGTATCCAACTACGGCTAAGTATCTGTTCCAACTTTTTAACTCATGCCACATTGAGGTTTTTCTTTTAGAATAATGACAGAGGAATTTCATTTAACATTTTTCTATTTTGTTTCTTTTTTTTTTGATGTACTTAATTAATGCGTCTTAACTCGGATTTTCCTTATCCCCAAATTTGGAGATCAGCTAAATCCTCATTGCTAAAAGAGAAACAAAATTTTGAAAAGGCTTTGAGAGTTTCGAAAGGAGTTTTGATTTAAAGCTTGCATGCGTTAGAAAGAAAACATGTAGTCTTTTTAGAGAAGTTCAGGCTTTGTTGATTTTCCTAACGCCTACTCTGTACTTATAAATTTCATATTGCTAATATCATTGAGGTAAGTAACGCACAAGACTAGAAAAATAGCTAAAGAACAAAAAAAAGTATGCTAAGGTCAAACACAAGGAAAAAAATGATAGAAATTTTCATTCATTTCCATTGGATAACATGGAATAAACAAACAAGGCAAAAAAAATACAAAAGATTTTCAAATAAAACAAGGTACAAAATAACCAACACCCCAAAACTTGTTGTGCTGGCGCATCATCCCTACATTCTTCTGCAGGGTCTTCATCCATAAAGCGCAAAAGGTTTCTAAGGTGAGCAGGTAGCGATGGCAGGGCAAACATTCCGACCAAGACCTGATTAATATACTGCGTTGTGTAGAAAAAATGGTATTGCATTCTTCTTGTTTGCTGCTACAAGTAATCCCTAAGAACCCTATTTTGTTGTTGAAGACTTTCAATGGACGCGAACAATGGTCTGAGTTGATCACTAACGAAAATTTTCAACTCCTTAATGTCAGTGCGTTGTTGTGGTGGTGCTGGCTCTTTAGTTCTTTCAACTGGGTCTTCAAAAGTTGGAATTGGAATTGGTGAGGGCGAAGGAAGGGAACTAGGGATTTCTTGATCTACATTGATAGGTTCTTGGTGCGTGGGATCAAGACTCCCTTCTTGTAGGGCTAATGCTGAGTTTTTGAGAGGGATGTTTAGGTCTGGTTGAACTTCTTCATCAATAAATGCAAGCTCTGCTTTGTAATCTTCATTCTCCAAAGCTTCATCGCTGTGTTCAATCACCCGGACGCGTCTTCTTTTGGGGGCGCGTTTGGAGGGTCGAGGTCAGGTTCCTGGGAGCTAACATCTTTACTCCATTTCTTGACGTTTTCCATTTGCTTCCAGGTTTGGGCACTACTCTTAACGCATCTTCTACTTGACTCGGAGTTGGTTATTCCAAGATGCGGTTTCCCTCTGCGTCCGGGTTACTTGTGATATTGAACACTTCACTAATCTTATCGGTCGAGAAGCGCACCAATACACCATCAACGAATGATGTACTTTTTTCCATATCGAACTCACTATGTAAAATTGGCGGACAAGGTTGGGCCAAATTCTTGTATGCCCAATGCATAGTTGACCTCAGCCTATTGCTTCCACGGTTTCAGTTATGTATGTTGGCAATGGGTTGCATTCGAGGAAGAAGCCCTTCTTTGCAAGAATGTCACTAAACTGGCGCTTCCTCCCTGTGGTCTTTTTAGGTAACGAGTCAGTTACCTTGCGCTTGCCTGCCTCATGTGCCTTGGCTTCATGTGCCTGCTCCCTTAATTCATTTTCCAATTCCCTTTAGAGTGCTGACTTCCTTCGTCCCTGCCTTGGGGGCTGATCTTGTTCCAATTCCTTCTCTAACGCGATATGCCTTGAGCAGCTCTCATGCATTGCACCCTCAGGATCGGATTCGGACTGCTCTTCTTCCTCTAAGATTAATTTTCTTTTTCTCATCACTTTCTTTGCTTTTGATGGCCTATCATTCGCATCAGATTGGCGAGGTTGCGACGAGTCTGGGCCAACTTCCCTTTCTTAATTTTCCTCTTCTTCTTCTTCTAACTCAGCTTCAAGCATCATTGCATAGCGCTCTGCTTCATCGATTTCAAGTGATGCGTTGGTTGGGTCAGGACGCATCACTTGTTCTTCTTCTTGGCCTCTATTCAAACTTGCCAAGATTGCTCTGAACACTTCTAGCTCATCCCTTCGATCCAATTCCACTAGTTCCTCGTTGTTTCACTGTGACGTAGAACTATTAGAGCTGGTCCTTGATAGAGTGATTGGTGAGGTGCCGGATGGGGTATGCGACGACCCAGGAGATGAAATGATAATGGGTGAACGTGGTGGTTAGCTGGCTATGTCTACTTCAATTGGGTAAATGGTGGCTAAGGATTGGATGGATAGTTGAGGAGGTGGACGCACTGCGGGCAATGGTGCATTATGGAGGTAAGCAGGGATAGGGTCATGCGTCGCACCCACCAGAGTAATGTTTGAAATGAACGGTGGTGGGAGAGATATGAGATAACTCAACCTTGCAAAGGCTTACTAGAAGTCTTCATTGTCATATAAGATGACAAGTGATAGGACACAAATAATATAACAACAACCCACTAGGATCTCTCTAAAACAATGAACCAAATAATTGTTCTCCAAAACACCACAAATAAATCACCAAATAATCACCAATCAATTAATCAACAATAGACAACAATAAACCACAAAATTTTGGAAGAATAAAAACAAAAACCACACATGAATTATACGTGGAAAACCCATTTGATGTGAAGAGTAAAAACCACAGGACTTGTGAGGAGTCCACCATTGTCAAATTCTCTTATTATTATAAAATTGAGAGAAAAAGAACTCAAATCGGTCATACAAAAGTTCACTACCCACCAATACTTTCATACATAAATGATGAACACTTGAGAGATAAAATGAATGAAAATTACCCAATTTCATAGATTCTGTTCAACATCGATTACGGACAAACCAGAGCTCCAAACAACGATTCAACTGTTCAAAACGAGACCCTATGTTTCCAAACAGGCTGACCAAAATTCAGCACAATCCAACGATTAAACTCTGGCAATCGACAATTTTGTAGAAGTTCTCGCTAAAAAATCGAACTGTTATCTTTTTCTCTGATTTTTTTGCTTCTTTTTCACTCTCATTTCCTTAGATCATCCCTATATCACATAAAAGAAAACCTAGGGCTTTCAAGATCAAAACACAAGTTTAAAATAAAATTTTGCTTGTGCAACAAGTGGGCTGGACACCCACAACATCAAGATGAAAACTTATAACTATTCAATAGTGGGAGAGCTACACAATAACTTTACCTTAGCTTTGAGTTATTAGAAGTCAAAGCTGTCATGCTGGATGACAAGACTTGAAGGAAGTTAACAAAGAGAAAATTTGTTAAAGCCATAAATTTGAGATAAAGTAGTGTATTTAATCTTAGTCAATTTTTTTCTTTTTTTTTTTTTTCCTTTTTTGTAGATTATCATTGATGAGGAAACCTCAAAATATATGAATGGATTTACAAAAGGGAGATTTCAAATATAATACTTGGAGATAGAGATCTTCAAAGTAAGACTCTTGGCATCAAGTGAAAACTATGCCAAAACTGTTGGGTGAAAATGGATTGTGAGTCAATTTTCTAAGGGAAATTGCATTGTATGAAAAATACATTTTAAGAAACCAAAGCCATGACTTCAACTTTTTGTAATTGCAAGTGTGGCAATCATATATCAACAACATAGCAATCACATAGAAATTAGATAGTAATCAAATTTTTAGGCGGAAGTTCTTTTGTGATGTTTGCAAAAAAGCAAAACCTAGGGACACATACCCAGTTTTCAATTTTTATTTTTTATTTTTATTAAAGTTGCAATTGCCCCCATTTTCTAACTAGTTTCTATAACAGAGTCTTTATGCATTTTTTGATTCATTGTTGCATATGAGATGTGTTCGGATAACTAACTTCTTTTATGAAAAGGAGGTCAATGCATCTATGTAATTTGAAGAAAATTTTCAAAGATTGAATTGCTAAGTGTTTGCAAAATTGTGATATTCATTTGAGAAATAAATTTTACAATTGGGATCTTTGAGAATAAGGCTTAGATATAATATCATAACCAATGACTTTGAACGATGGTGGCGTTCTTTGTACAGACAAGAAAATGAAAGGTGGATATTTATCTGTTTTATATTGATATTTGCTCATTACAAATGAAGTCAAAATCATATGAAAGTTTGACTGTTTAACTAACTTCAAATAGTTGGTTTGAAGTATTTTTTTATATTAAAAGTTCACATACAGATGCTTAGGACATGATGTTTAATTTGTCTCATGCATGTTACATTTATAAAGTAGTTGTTTACTGTTCGATGCAATTACTTCATATGGAATGGTAATGTATCATCCTACAATGAAACTGACATGTCTAAGTGGATGGTTTCATAAGACACCTAAAATGTTGAGGGGATGTAGATCTTAGATGAGACATCATCAACATTTAATATACAATTGGTTAGTTAAATCAGTAAAGTCGATGGTATGCCCATTGAGTTTTGAAAATTAAAACTTAAGAATAATGAGATGCCGGTATCTAAAGTTTAAGATTTGATCTTTTATAGGATACACTGTTTCTACAAAAAATTATGTTTTATTCTAGTTGGTGTAGCTTGGACAAAAGGCAATATTTTGCTTGTGAAGCATTAATTTGCATGTGTCAAGTATGTCCTTATATATGTGAAAGTTCTTTCAGATATAACTTAGTCCATCCACTTTATGAGATAATGTGGTGTAAGAACTAAGTCCGAGGACATATGTAAGCACCAAGTTGTAGAAATATCACAAAATGAGAGTAACATCTTGTTGGTCAACAAATTATTCTTGTTGACATAACTGTTTGTATTATAGGATTCTCTAGGAAAAAGTGTGAGGGGATCTCTTGGACTGCCTAGGACTAAGAGACATGTCTCTAGTGCACTAGGGCTAGAGAGAAGGCATGTAGGTTAGGTAGTATGCCCTAGGATACATGTCTCATCAGCTTGCATTTCTCCAACTTTAGAGCAAGTGGGAGATTATTGGGATGTATGCCCTAAAGCCTCGTAGTTATATGTTAGTTGAATCGGTGGTTGATTAGTTTTTATGTAACTTGTGCAATAATTCATTAAACTAAGATCCAAGGTTATCTAATGTAACTTAAACATGTATTTAGAGATACATAATTGGATCATCTTTAAGTGATAACCTAAATGGTCTGTAGTATATATATAAGTTTGGGTGCTTTATCCTAGTAACACTATTGATACAACCTACTTTGTAAATGTTACAATTGTTGTAAAGCATTACAAATGATCTAATCCTGATCACTCATGTGGAGACATGTGAGCAGGGGTATTTTATACAAAGAGTGTATGTAAGACCGCACCGAGAAATGTTGAGTTTCTCTTTATAACGTCGTTGCTAGAAGAGACTTACAATTCACCAGGATGACCATAGGTGACTTGACCTTAATCTCGAGTGAGTTGTGAACTCCTGCCTATGAGGACGGTCTTTGTAAGTTTATGAAAACACACAGTGGAAGAAAACATGATCATAAAACATTTTAATTAATTAATTTTGACTTTGAATTGAGCATGTTCATGAGATATTAAGAGGGTTTAATACATACCTTTGAAGATATTAAGAGAGGGTTTAATATATTATAGACCATTTTGGCTATATACTAAAACTTGATCATATTTTTTGTCGCTACATAAAGTTAAAGTATGCATATTGTAGCCATGGATTCATTTATTGGATTTTTATAATAGAATGCAATATCAACAACAATTTATTGGAAAATACTCAATAATACTTTTATTGATAAATAGAATATGTTAACAATATTTACGTACTGTAAGTTTAGAACATTCCCAACAATCTCCCACTTGGACTAAAACTCTAGATTAAGATGCTCGTAGTCCTAGTTCAACTAGGTGGCCCTCAAACACTTTAGTCGAGAGGGCCTTCGTAAAAGGATCAGCAAGGTTGTCTTCTGAGGCTATCTTTGTGACTATCACGTCTCCTCGGTGTTCTATCTCCCTAATGAGATGGTACTTTCTTTCGATATGTTTTCCATGTTGTGACTTCTTGGTTCCTTGAAATTGGCAACTGCACCGCTGTTTTCGCAATACAGGGTAATGGGCAAATGCATATTTGGAACTACTTCTAAATCTGTCAGGAACTTGCGTAGCCACATTGTTTCTTTAGCTGATTTGCATGCAGTTACATATTATGCTTCCACCGTGGAATGAGCTATACAACTCTGTGTGATGCTTCTCCACACTATAGCTCATCCGTTAAGAGTGAAAACTGATCTTAAAGTAGATTTCCTAGAATCTACATCTGTTTGAAAATCAAAATTAGTGTATCCCATAAGGATCAAATCCTTAGACCCATACAAAAGCATATAGTCTCTCGTTCTCTGAAGATACTTAAGGATGTTCTTGACAGTAGTCCAATGACTTTGTCTAAGGTTAGATCGGAACCAGCTGACTATTCTTACTGCAAAGCATATGTCAGGACGTGTACATAGCATAACGTATATCAGACTCCCAACTGCTAAAGCATATGAAATTCTTTTCATTTCCTCAACTTTTTGAGGCGTCTTAGGACATCGTTCCTTTGACAAATGAATTCCACGTCTAAAAGGTGACATACTCTTTTTGGAATTTTGCATATTATACCTGACAACATCTTGTCAATGTAAGATGCTTGAGATAGTGCTAGGAATCTGTTCTTGCGATTCTGAAAAATTTGGATCCCAAGGACGTATTGAGATTCTCCCAAATCTTTCATTTTTAATTGTGATGCTAACCATCTCTTTACGTCAGAAAGGAAACTTGTCTCATTCCCAATGAGCAAGATATCATCAACATAAAGAACCAGGAAAGCTACAATTTCGTTGACTATTTTTTTGTATATACAAGGTTCGTCAACATTCTGTTCAAAGCCATCATACTTGATCGTAGTGTCAAATCTTATATTCCAGGATCTAGAAACTTGTTTGAACTCATAAATGGATCTTTTAAGCTTACAAACCTTTTGTTCTTGATCATGTTCAATGAATCTTTCTGGTTGAGATATGAAAATATTTTCGTCAAGATGGTCGTTCAAGAAAGCTATCTTGACATCCATTTGCCATATTTCATAGTCATAATATGAGGTAATGGATAAAATTTTTCTAATTGATTTTATCATGGCAACAAGAGAGAAGGTTTCTTCATAGTCAACTCTCTCCCTTTAAGTAAAACCTTTTGCCACAAGTCTGGCTTTCTAGATTTGTACCTTGCTAGTTTGGTCTCGCTTTCTCTTGTAGATCCATTTACAACCTATGGGTTTAACTCCATGTGGTTGGTCTATAAGTTCCTAGATAGAATTGTAGTACATTGACTCCATTTCCATGTCCATGGCTTTTATCCATTCTTTCCATATCAACATCATCCATTGCCTGCTTAAAGGTTAATGAATCCTCTAGGCCATCATTAGATATGATATCCTGAGTTTCTGTTAAACCCATGTAGTGTTTAGGCTGATGAATAACCCTCCCACTACTTCGACGCATTCTCAACTTTTGAGAATGATGTGATGGGGTAACAACTGTTGTTGATGAACCAGTTTGATCAACAACTTTTGTTTATTTTTTTGTAGTATCTTTGGTCATTTCATTCAATACTAGTTTACTGTGAGGTTGATGATTACTAATATGATCTTCTTCTAAGAATGTAGCATTTGTCGATACAAATACTTTATCTTCTTGGGGATCATAAAACAATCCACCTTTTGTTTCCTGAGGGTATCCTATAAATAGGCACAATTTTGAACGTCGTTCCAATTTCTTAGGGTTTTGTGTCAACATGTGTGCCGGATATCCCTAGATTCAGAAGTGATATAAACTACTTTTACGTCCTCTCTATAACTCATACGGTGTTTCTGAAACACTTTTTGAGGGAACTATGTTCAAAATATGTACTGCAGTCTGTACTGCATACCCCTAAAAGGATTGAGGTAACTGAGCATAAGTCATCATCAAACGAACTATGTCTAACAAGGTTTGATTTCTTCTTTCTGCAACACCATTTTACTGTAGTGTTCCAGGTGCTATGAGTTGGGATTGAATTCCATGATCCACTAAATAGTTATGGAATTGTAAATCCATATACTCACCACCTCGAAAAAAATTAGAACACCTCGATTTGATCGAGGTGTTCTAATTCTTTTACCTAATAAATTTTCAATTTCTGTCTTAAATGATTTGAACTTTTTGAGAGTTTTAGACTTGTGACTCATTAAGTAAATATAGCCATATCTTGAATAGTCATCAACAAAATTGACGAAATATTCATATCCACCTCGAGCTTTTACATTCATCGGAGCACAAAGTTCTAAATGTATAAGTTCTAGGGGTTCTTTGGCATGAAGACCTTTTTCAGAAAAAGTTCTTTTAGTCATTTTCCTTCAAGACACGATTCACGCGGAGGTAAAGAACTGTCTTCTAACTAATTTAGATGACCGTTTTAAACTAATCTCTCAATCCTATTGAGATTTATGTGACCAAGTCTGAGGTGCTAAAGATAGGCTTTAGGAGAAATTTTTCGTCTTTTATTTTGATTTTCTGCCATTTTAAACATCTTTATATTTAAAATGGCTTTTGCTACAGTTAGTTTTAATACATACAAGTTATTTTCAAGTCTAGCAGAACAAATATGAACACCTCTTGAAAAAATGAACACCTTTCTAACAGGCAGGATATGGAGATCAGTTACTTTTCATTTTGGGTACATAATATACATTCTTTAACAAAATGAAGGATTCTCCAAAATATAACTGGATGTCTCCCACTGCTTCAGCTGAAATGACTTCTCCTAATCCAACCTTGAAAGTCATTTCATGTTCTGAGAGTTGAGTCCAAGAACTAGTTTCCTGTAGAAAAGTGCAAACATGGTTAGTGGCGCTTGAATCTAATATCCAGGTTAAGTGAGAACTTTCCACTAAGCATGTTTCTATTACAAGTAAATCTGATTTACTTTGTTTTTCCTTTTTTGCTCTCTTTTTAGCCAGATATTTCGGGCAGTTGCATTCCAATGTCTGTCTTTTTCACAATGAAAACATTTTCCTTTAGGGATTTCTTCTTCCTCTTTTCCTTCTTCTTCATTTGGGTACTTTTATCTTTAGAAGAGGAAAGGGTAGACTTCTTTTTGTCTGAAGGCTTCGTTCCCGAAGATTATCCCTTTAGATTTTTTTTTTCTGTGAAACAATATTCGCTTCATTTTTTTTTAATTTCATCATCGATTGGTAAGTATGGAGTTCATTCAATAGAGTAATCAGGTTGTAATTAATCTTATTCATTACAACATTAGTTCGAAAGGTCAATAAGCTCTTTGGAAGCGACTCAAAGATCATACTAACTTGAATAGTCTCATCTATGATAGCGTCTTGAGCTTCTGCAATGTTAAAATGGACCATCTATGATAGTGACATGCTCCCTAACATTGGTTCCATCTTTCATGTGTGAGTTATAAACATATTTTATAGCATCATGTCGTATTGAAGATGACGGTTGCCTAAAAATTTCCTGCAACGACACCATAATCTCATGAGCGGTGGGCATGGCTTCATATTTATTATTGAGCACATCAGATATGTTCGCCAAGATGTAGGCTCTCGCCTTCTCATTAGCCCTTACCAATCTATCATAAACTTCATGAACATTTCGATTAGTATTTGAACAGGGATGAGCAGGACATTCCTCTATTAAAACAAACCTCAGGTCATCAACCACTAATATTGTATTTATATTCGATTTCCAATTAGAGTAACCTTCTTTATTGATTTTTTTGGAAACAAGCAGTTGTATAATCGAGTTTGACATTGCTGAAAAATAAACAAATTCTATTAAACTTACGCATCTAAATCCAATTTTAGCAAAAAATAATAAAGTACCCATATTTATTTATTTATTTGTAACGATATTTTAGTGAGTTTAGAATAGATACTACCGAGAGGCAGTCAAATACTCCTTCATTGAAGCAAGACAATCTTGACCAAATACTATATCTAGAATAACTCTTATCCCTATAGTTGTTTTGTTACTGTTTTCGGTCAAGAACTTTACTAACATTTAGTATCTCTTGTAAGTGTAACCCACCATTTTCAGATTTTATAGAATGGTATGAACACGCCCCCGAATTGGAAAACAATGTTCAAGACAAAAACATAAAACCCTATTCATTTCTAAAGCTTGGGTTGTTTCGAATTCTATGTTACAACCCTCCGAAGGGATCACCGCGATTAATGACTAGCTTGTGCCACCTAAAAACGACAGCAGATGCAACATAGAAGTCTCACGGTTCAAACTAATGGAGGAGATTACAGGATATGTTGACACATTTCCTTTGTTGGAATTGTTGTCCTAATTCTCTTAGAGTCTCGTAGTTTGTAAACATTGTAGACATTGTTATTAATTAAAATAAGAGTTATTTTATTTTCATTTACTCATATCTAATAAACAAAGATCTGTGGTTATTATATGTAAACTTAAGCATGTATATGAGATATACAAGTGGATCATGCCTTAAGTAATAACCTAAAAGGTCTGTAGTATAAGGATAAAGGAGAGATACCTTATCCTGGTGACACTACGGATACGACCCGCTTTGTAGAGGTTTACAAGTGTTGTGAACTACTACAGATGGTCTAATCCTGACCATTCATATGGAGACATACGAGCGGGGGTGTCCTATACAAAGAGTTTGTATAAGATCGAACCACGAGATGATTCGTCTCTTTATATAATGCTGTTGATAATTGAGACTTACATCTCACTTAAATGACCATAGGTGACATGACCTTAATCTTGAGTGTTTTAAGAACTCCTGCCTATGAGGGTGGTCCTTTGATTAGTATGGGCGATAGTGGCCAGATTGCCCACTCAACAAGCCTACCTTTTTGGAGATTTGTCAGATTGGGGAGCTGGGAACTTAGTTACACAAGACGAAATTCACTCCTTTCCCAAAGTAGGGGTAAGTAGATAGATTGCTCTCTTAAGGGCTTATTCCGGGTATTGAACATAGTGCCCACATCCTTTCTTTGGCAGAGAGGACCCAGTCATAGTAGGACTATGACTTATTGTTCATTAGAGGAATCAGTGGTACTTAAGGATTAGATGTAACTATAGGGGTAAAACGATAAATTGGCCTACCTGTACGTACGAGCGATCTGTAAAGGATTATCGCACTGTTGATTGGTTGATATGGACACAAAAATATATCTGTAGGGCGAATAATATAGTCGTCAGTCTTTAGTGGAGTGCCCGGCAGTTAACGGATGGTGGATCCCGTGACTAAAGAGTTTAGTCAGTTATTTACGTACCGTTGGAGCTTCAAGCTACAGGTCTATAAGGCCCCCTTGGTATCTTAATGGATTCAAGTCGAGAAACAGTTCTTGGAGTTAGTTTGAAGTGTTCAAATTAATAAGAGGAAATTCAATTATATATGATATAATTGGTGTGATGTATGAGAAACATCAAGTGGGGTTAATGTTAATATGATTTACATTAAGTACTATAAAATAGAAAAAGAACTATGGTTTGTATGTTTCATGAGATGAAATATTAAAACTATATGTTATAAATATAATATGGTAAGTTGGTTATCATATTTATTTATAATATATTAATTATATGATAATTTATTTCTTTTTCTCTAATAACCGATTGAGTGGGAGGTTATTGGTGGTTTTATGGTAACCGTGAGATAGAAAAGAAATTTGTTTTCCTAAAATTGGGAGTTGCCTCATTCGAAAATAACTCATGGTGATAAGCTATCAAGTGAAAGAGTTTCACTAAGAGATAGCTGACAAAGACTAAACGATCGTGCAGCTTTGACTATGCGATAGTCATTCAGCTGATCGTAGCTAAATGATCGAGTGACTAATTCTATACGATAGGCTACCGTTTATTACACGATCGAGCACATAATCTATACGATAGACAATGTATTATCTCCCACTTGCTCGATCGTCCACTCGATTGCAATCCTCTAGTCCCTTCCTCAAGCCAAGATCATACAGAGCCCATAACTCCTAGATTCTCACATCAAGAATACCAAGGTAACCATTGTGGTGGTGTCCTCACTCAGTTCGTGGATCGAGTTAGACTCAATTGGTTTCGAGGAACTGTTGGTCATTCATTGTGTTCTTGTGTTCGTGCTATGCTCTGTTCATTGCATTCGAGGGCTGTGTTGGATGCATTGTAGATTGAACGAGGGATTCGTGAAGAATGGTTCTTCAAAGGTATACATCCTCTATCCCTTGTATCATTGTTTAGCATGCTATAATTTCGTTTTGTGTATGACTTGTTAGTTTGTATTTAGACTGTAATTGATTGTGTTCACTCGAGTGGAATTTGGAATGATCCCTTCCGCTGCTTATGGAAATCCTTATGTTTGATTTCCTTCATCCTTCACCCACTTACTATGAACTACTTCCCCATTCACCTTGTTATCAACCCATGAAAACACTTTTCGAATGGAGCAGTCGTGGTAAAAGCGACATGAAGTCGAGCATGGATCTCATGGTATGAACTCTTGGGGACGTGAGAGTTAAAAACGATATATCGTATATATTGTTAATCTCCCACTGAAGTGTTCTAAATGTTTGGGTATTCTTTTACTTAGGTATATTCTGACTAATTTTAAACAACCTAAGTCTATATGATCTATCCAAGTATAATGATTATATTTGGATTTAACCTACGATGTCTAGGGGATAAACCAGTTTTAAAATCATACACTGTTCACATGTACTTATAGAACCAGTTAACAATGCTCAATTATTCGGCTATAATCCCAAGGTAGGAGGTGTTCCGTAGACCGTCAACTTAAATACCCCTAGCCTTAGACAAGATTATATACCGATTGATTTTGTAACTCACATTTTATAAGATAACGACATATTTTAAATATTAAAACAAGTGGTTAATTCTACGTGAGCGTGCAACTTATCTTTGTTATGGATTTTAAATGTCTAACCCAATTTTATAACAACTTAAAAAAAAAAATTTGACATGCATTGCATCCATAACAAACATATATATCTCATGATTTGGTATAATACTTATATTGAAACAATTGAAATCCTAAACATGCATATTATATGTTATAACATCTTATACATACTTTCAATGCATGTAACATGCTTTCTATGGTGGGATTTTAAATCTACATGGCATACTATATGCACATACAAGATTTATTTGATTATAATATACATCACATGTATAAATAATTAAACACAAACTAATATGATTTAGCTTTGGCATACCCAAACGAACAAAGACCTAAATTATTACAAAAATCAGCAAAAACTAGCTCCAAAATTCTTCTGGACCTCTCAAACTGCCCCAAACCGGACTCGAACCTCTCAAATCAAATCTCCAATGCTCGAAATTGGGCTAAACCAGGCTTAGTTGGGTCGAACTGGACCTCCTTGACCCGAACTGGTTGGACCGTTTCTCTTGGACTGCCGGTTTGGGCTTTGCGCTTGTATGCTGGGCTGGCATGAACAATATCGCAATGCTACATCCCAACGTTGCACGCCACAATGTCATCTTCAAAATTCTGGACTGGAATAAAGAACAGCGTCGTGATGCTCCAAGCAGCGTCACGACACTGCGAGGCAGTGGCTAAAACTTCAATTTTCTACTATTGACCTCCACTGCTTCTTTCTTCAATTACATCCTAATTTCAAATCTAATGACTCCAATCGAATTATAGAATCTTAAGCACACATTAAGGCCCATCAATCAAGAGCCAGTTACAAGAAGTACAACAAAATTGAAGAGAGTTTAATGCCAAAACACAGAAAACCATATCAGTTCACCATTTTTATACAACTTATGAAAAAACACCTACCAAGCAAAAATTAACTCGAATTGAATGCTTAAAAGTGGGTCTGATTCCAATTGTAAGTTTATGAAAATACACAGTGGAAGAAAACAGGATCATAAAACATTCTAATTCATTAATTTTGACTTTGAATTGAGCATGTTCACGAGATATTAAGAGGGTTTAATACATACCTTTAAAGATCTTCTTCAAACTTGTAATTCAGTTGCAATCTCCTTTTCTTTTGTTCGTGAACCACCACTATGACTTCCCTTCTATCCTCTAGGAGCTTTAGATTGAGTTGTGGAACTCAAAATAAGCTAAAATTTTGGGAATTATGGAGAAAGGTTACTAGTTTTTCACTGTTGAAGAACACCTTCAACCTTCAGCTTTCATCCAAAATTCAGAGATTTGCATGACCTTTCTTCAGGCTTGAAGTTCTCCTTTTATGTAGGACAACATTCAATCTTATTGCATTTGAATAAACCAGCTCCTTCTTCAAATTTTGAGTGGAATTTGGGTTGAAGTATGACTACATTGGCTGTTTGAAAATAGTGTGAAAATCCCACATTTGGGATTTTTCCTATTTTTCAAAATTTTATTTAATTTTGAAATTTATTTTTTTAAAAAAATCATTTTTCAATTTTAATTCATTAATTAAAACTGAAATTTTCTTAATATTACAAAATTTAATTTAATAATTATTTTTCTAATAAAATTAATAATTAATAATTAATTAAACAATTTAATTAATTCTACTAATTTAATACCAAATATTAAATTAATTTATCATGATTCCACCACCATGAATCTCTATTCATGAATTTAATATTTAAATCATATTTAAATATTAATTGATTCTTCGATATCGTTTAATTCCAAAATTATACATGTAACTATATCACATATAATTACTAATTCCTTTAATTCGAATTTGAACGTTTCAAATTAACTTATTACGCTACTCTAAGGCTTATTTCATTTATGAACTAGTATGAGGACCTAATAGACCTACATATCACGAGCTCCAATGATTCACAATTAATTGGAAATCCAAATTAATTGACATTCATAAACTATCGAGACATACAACTATAGCTCGACAATTGCACCCTCCTCACTATAGATATATTTCTGTCCACTATAACCATAATTAGTAAGTTGACCTTTCACAGATTGTTCATATTTACAACTAGGTCAAAATTACCGTTTTACCACTGTAAATACATCTTACTCCCTAACCTTCCACTGATCCTCCAATGAACAATTGGTTTATAGTCCAACTTATAAAACATGACCCTCTTGATTGTTAGAGGGCAGGACCTCATTGTTCAAGACCAGGAATCAATGCTTAAAAGAATAATGTAACTGCTAACCCTAAGTTGGGTAGGAGTAAAGTCTATCTTGCAAAACTATGTCCCCAACCATCTATCTAGTTTTATCCCCAAAATGGGAGGCTTATTGAGCAGTTCTATTGAACTACTCTCACCTATGCAGATGAAAGGATAAGTCCGAATAAATAAGAGTTCATAGTTAGCTCAAGATTAAAATCAAGTTACCCTAGGTTATTGAATTTGAAATAGTCAGTTTTACAATTAAACGGTCGTTATAAAGAAAAGTGACTATTTCAAGGTCCGGTCTTATGCAAACTCATTGCTTAGGATGCCCTCACTCACATATCTCCACATGAATGATTTCGGGATCACATCATTTGTATCAATATACAAAATAGGCCACATCTAATAGTGTCATGAGGATGAGGTACCGAATCTCATCCATATACTTAGACCATTTTAGCTATATACTAAAACTTGATCCTCTTTTATGTCGCCACATAAAATTAAAGTATTCATATTATAGCCATGGATTCGTATATTGGATTTTTATAATAGAATGCAATGTCAATAACAATTTATTGAAAAATACTCAATAATACTTTTATTGATAAATAGAATATGTTCAATATTTACGAACTGCGAGTTTAGGACATTCTCAATAGTCCTTTGATCTGCACGAGTGAGAGTGACTAGATTGGCAACTCAATATGCCTACCATTTTGGGGATTCGTCTAATTGAGGAGTTGGGAACACAGCTACACAAGAAGGAATTCACTCATTCCCGACTATTTGGCTGAATAGATAAATTGCTCTCTTAAGGGCTGATTCCAAGGCTTGAATAATGAGGCGCTTCACTCTCTTCTAACCTGAGTGGGGTTTAGTCATAGTTGGACTATGACTAATTGTTCATTAGAGGGATCAATGGTACTTAAGGAGTTAGATGTAACTACAGGGGTAAAACAGTAATTTTGACCCAGGTGTACTTACAAGTAATTTGTGAAGGGCCAAACACTGTTATTGTTTATATCCAATGGACACAAAAATATATTTATAGTGCGAAGAGTGCAACTGTCGGTCTTTAGTGGAGTGACCATTAATTGATGAAGGTTGATTAAGTTAATTAAACAATTTAATTAATTAATCAAGTATCATTGGAGCTTCAATCTATAGGTCCATAAGGTCCCTCATTAGCTCAATAAGAACTAATGACAATCAAATTAAACTTGATGACGGGAAATTAGAAGTCAATTTTACTCGACAACCAAAATCTCGTGGATGCGGTATGCGATGCATGTTCCTAAGATATGCGTTGATAGTCATGCGTCGATGGTCATGCTTTGGACTGATAATGCGTTAATGAATGTATGCGATGACCATGCGTCCTGCCACAAGTTTTCTTGAGCTGGAACCAAGTATAATTCCAACACAAGTTTCTCGGGTAATTCGAGGTCGAACATAGGGACTTGTAGCTATATGTTTGCAGTGATGTGCATGCGGCGGTTTAAATAAAAGAATGGAAGGGATATTGCTAAGTTAATCCTACTATGTTGCTAAGTTAATCCTACTCCTACTCCTATCTAACAGATAACACAATAAGAATATACATGAAAAGTAGAGATACGACAAACCTTGACATGAAATAAATATATGGGAAAATATATAAAATGCGGAGATATTTTCATTGCAACCCTTAAGAATGACTGCGAGGGCAACCCTAGTCAACACAAGCCAATGCGATCATGCTACACTCATACACAGCAAATCATTTTCCAATGCAAATGCGGTGCTCCTAAGTCTAGGATGCATGTGTTGAATGCAAAGTGTCCGTAGAGCTTATTCCTAAGTCTCTACTATTGTCCTATGCAATGATGCAAAATGCATAAAAGCAAGGTGACCGCATACAATCGTATCCTATCTCTAGGATGCATGCGATGGGTTAATAGCAAATAGTGCTTATTTCTAAGCTTCTATCTCTTGTATTATGTGTTCTAATCTAACTCTCCCGAGCCTAGATTCTGACCTGACCTTCCCAAGCCTAGATCCTGTCCTTAGACTACCCTCCCGAGTATCCCTATTGGACGAATGAAACATACATACTACAAGACAATCGCATGAACTTGGTTGACGCAAGATTTTTACTATCCCTAGTGAATAATGCATACATTGCTTAATGTGTCCAACCACTTACCCTCCCGGATAGTTGATTGTTGTTGACTTTACTCATAGATAAGCAATGCGTTAGCCTATAGACAAGCGTTGTAGCAGCTTCACACTAAGCAAATAAGGTTACTCACACACTCGCGCAACGCACACCTCTCGGTGGGTTGCTACATGCTTCATATTCCTAATCCACACGACTAAGTATGCAATACCCAAGCACTCCTACTAAGTGTTGTAATGAAAGTAAAGATGCTAAGCAAAGAAGATGGAGATGGAGTCGAAGGAACCAGAGAAATGCATTGAAAAATAGATTGTATTAATTCCTTAATTCCAAAATGTCATACAATACAATATAAGAAAAGAAAGGAAAAAGAAATGACCGACTGGAAGAAAGCTTTGCTTCTAGCGGATGTGCGTCAAGGCTGCCAGTGGTGCCATGGATGGGCGGAGGAGCTAACTCTCTCGAGATCTAGCTCCGGTTGAAGCTCGGTCCGTCACTTGGAATGGATGAAGGAGGTGAAGAACTCTCAAGCGTCTTCTCATGCATTTTGTCTGGATCGCGGGGAAAGTCCCCGGTTCACAAGGATCCTCCCCTGGATGATTTGAATTTCTGCTCGTTGGCTTCTATTTATAGAGTTTGGGTCACCGACAACATTAATTGGACTGCTCTGAGTCTGACATTCGGTGCGTAAGCCTTTTCTAAACCTTTGCCACCAACGGCGTGGTAGGTGAAATGTCAGCATCATCTTTTGGTTTTTCTCGAGGTAGATACGTTGATGCGTTCATTCCACCAACCTTGCGTTGATCCCATTAGAATGCGTTGTCACGTAGCCGCAATCATTCAATGGCCGCATTCGCTTAATACCACAACTCTACATGATGACCGCAATCACCTAACGAGCGCAATCCCTATGCGATGGACGCATGCGGCTGATCATCGTAACACCCATGCGTTGATCTAATGCATTTCCCTTGCGATGGAGAGTTTCTTCACATGTGGTCGTCTATGCGATGGTTCAGTTTTCGCATTTGCGTTCATTTCCTGCATTAGCTACAAAAATAGAACATTGAACGCATAATTAACACAAAATAACGAGTTAGCTGAGATTCGACATGTTGATTGACGCAAACTCTTTTTCTCGTGAATTCCTAACATGATTGCCGCATATTCTGCCTAACAATCTTCATAATTCTAAGTAAAAGGACTAAGATGGCATGCATTTCTACATGTCATCAATAGTTCTTGTCCCTGAGAATGAAAAGAAAGACCTCGTGGTGGTGTCCCTTTTTCATTGATGTTATGTTCGTAGTTCGGGGTTTTGAGATAAAAAAGAGATTAGACAAGTTCGTGTTGTGGAGAGGAAACGTGTAGATATATATCTTCAAGGATATATATTGCTTAATCCTTTCCTCTCTAATTACATAATAGAAACATGCTTAGGTTTTGTATATCTTACGTTTCCATCGCCTCTGAATTATTATTATTCTATAAAACGAAAATTAGAGATTGATGCATTTGATTGCTTCCGCTATGGTATTCAAATTCTCTTTAGTTACTTGAAGAGACTTACATTTCACTAGGATGACCATATGTGACTCTACCTTAATGCTGAGTGAGTTGTGAACTCCTGTCTATGAGGGCAGTCCTTTGATCTACATAGGTGAGAGTGGCCAGATTCGTCGATCAATATGCCTACCATTTTGGGGATTCGTTTGAGTACGAAGCTGGGAACTCAAGTACACAAGATGGAATTCCTTCTTTCCCGTTGTTAGGGCAAGTAGATGAATTACTCCCTTATGGGTTGATTATGGGTCTTAAACAATGAGAGCCCTCACCTTCCCATTGGCCAGAGAGGAGTATAGTTATAGTGGGACTACGACTAATTATTCATTATAAGGATCAATGGTACTTAAGGAGTTATATATATATAAGGGTAAATGATAATTTTGACCCAGCTATACAAGCAATTTGTGAGGGATTAGCTCGTTGTTGATTGGTTATATCAAATGGACACAAAAATATATCTATAGTGCGAAGAATGCAGCCGTCGGTCATTAGTAGAGTGACAGACGGTTAATGAATGGGGATTAATTTACCTAAAGAGTTTAATTTACTAATCTCGTATCATTGGAGCTTTTAATCGTAGGTCCATAAAGTTCCCTTGTTAGCTCAATAAGGATTAATGAGATACCGTTAATATAATATATGTGGACACATTATATTATAAAGTTTAATGAGAGAGATAAATATTTGAATATGATTCAAGTATTTATTATATGAATGAGATTCATATAAAAACTATATGTTAAACTTAATGACTATGATTCATATTAAAACTTTATAGTCTGATGAGGGAGGTTGTTATTTGACTATTCAAATATTAATTATATGAATGAGATTCATATAAAAACTATAGGTTAAAATTAATGTGAATTTTATTCATATTAAAACTATAGGTTATGTGAGAGAGTATAGTTTGAATATGATTAAAACATATGGCATTTATATTATATATGATATAATATAAAGTTTTATGTTAATTTAAAGTTCTTTAATTAATTACATTAAAATTAAGTTTTAATGTAAATTAAATTAAGGAATAACCCCATGGGAGTTATTCCATCATATTGATGGAGGAGTTATCAGATAACTCTTTCCCCTCCCCTCCCCCTATACAGATAATCAACATAGAAGGTTTTTTAATATAGTATATGAAATTTTTGCTGAAGATACTCTCAATATTTTGATCTGTCCCTCTGTAACATCTCTCAAGATATTTCTCTTTCTCCCTTATCAAAACTCATAGGCAAACTCACACACTTTGCCTTTGATTCTCTCCTTGAGGATAACAAGAAAACCTTCTTGTGGCGGTGTCTAAGAAGCATGGTTTTGTTGTGCTCATGCTTGAGGTGTTTTAACAGAGGAGAAAAGATCATGACCACCAGAGAG
Source organism: Benincasa hispida (assembly GCF_009727055.1). Taxonomy (NCBI): domain Eukaryota; kingdom Viridiplantae; phylum Streptophyta; class Magnoliopsida; order Cucurbitales; family Cucurbitaceae; genus Benincasa; species Benincasa hispida. The sequence goes on from NC_052357.1 coordinate 40,644,680, forward strand.
GAATTCGTGAAGAAAGGTTCTTCCAGGGTTAGTTCACTTTCTCCTTTTCTCTCTGTAATTTCTGTAGAAAAGCATGTTTAGGTGTATGATGTTTATCCTCTGTCTCTTTTATTCTCTATTTTTAAAAAGTTCCAAATTAAATTCTAAGACACGAAGGTATTCGTATGCTTCCGTTGTTGGAATTCCAATCTCTTTAGGGATTCATAATGAAAACATGCTTAATTTGAGTAGTAACTAGGTATAGTTATAGTTATGATTCGACTTCAAGCATTTTAGGGTCATCAGTAATGAAAGATAATGTAACCTAAGGAAAGAAAAAGCGTCAGGTTAGATTTGACAAATTCAATCAATCCATGAGCTTAATTTAATTAACTAAGTAAATAGGCTAGTGTGACAATAATTAGTTAATTTACGAATCAACATCCATGTTGGTTTTCTATAGGAAGTTTGTTTAGTATTACAAGGTACTCGATTAGGGCAGATAATTATAACTCATGAATTCCATTTGCATGATAAATCGATGAATTAATCCATAGATAGCTAAACGGTATTTTAATCGACGAAGGTAAGCTCGTGTATCATTTTTTTTCTCAATCTATTTTACTTATCCTTACAATAAATTCTTCATTTATTTTTCTTGTCAACCAAAACAAAAACCCCCCCGTTTGTATTCCTGTCCAAAGACTAATTTAGCTTATAGAGATTTTATCTTAGGCTCTCTAAAGTTTGACCCGGTCTTGCTATTAAGACTACTTATTTGTTCAAGTTCTTGATGGGTATTATCGATGTTATTTGATTGATTGAAGGCCTTGACAGCCTTCTATCTATCAAATTGGTGTCGTTGCCGGGGAAACCAGTTTATTTAATTTAGTTAAGTTTCTAGTTAGAGCATTCTTTTGCTTTTAATTTTCTTTCCTTTTCTTGTGTCAGGTTTTCTATGGTAGAAAAGGCACGTCACATAAACTATGCATTGTGAATAAGGCAAGCCATTCAACAACAAGAAGAAGAGGCCTGACAGATTTCTAAGCTCAGAAGTCTACTTGGTGATCTAGTTTCTTTTGCTTGAGTTTTGGCTGATAGCCAATTGCAGGGTCTCAAGGTCATTCTTCCAAAGTGTGCTCGTGCCTGCAATTGAGCTCGAAGCCAGCAGCTCAATTGCTTTTTCAATCTTATTTGTTGTTTTTAATTCCATCAAGAACCAAAGTGTCAATTCAATTACATTTGCTGAGGGATTAATTCCTTTGATCCCTCCAATTCAACACTCACTTCTTAAGTAGGTGGGCCAAATGAAACACACCTAAAATGTGCATTATTTTCCTTGTATTTAGAATAGTTTTTACTTGATTTTATTAGATTTTATATGATTTGCGAGTGATTTTTAGGGGTTGTGTTCGAGATCGAGATTCAGAGTTAAAAAGAGCTAAAACAGACCAAATATGTCCAAGGAAGTCAAAACTGAGCCAAACATAAAAAAAGAGTGAGAAAAAAAACCAAATGCTACAAAACAGGGTAGTGCCACAATGCAAGCTATAGAAGTAAGGATACACAGAGGAAGCCCCCAATGTCGCAGCGCAAGGCAATTATTTTATGAAAAAATCTACATGTTTTGAAATCTTTTGGTTATTTATCCTAGGGTTTTTGGCCTACCAAAATCATTCTATACACCACAAAATTAGAGAGCCTTAAAGAGTGTTTTAGCCTAGAAATGTAGGGAAGAGATTTAGATATGCGATTGGAGGTCGTTCGAGATCCCAGGGTGAAAATTAAGGTATTTTCGACGTGTTCCATTCGACGGGATTCATCACGATACTAGTGTTTCCTCCTCTCTTTATTCTTTTTACTTTTTCATGGTTGTTGCAATGTATGAGAGTATGCTTGTTACAACAATGAGTGACTAAACGTTTTAGTTTTAGGGTGTTGATGAACTTTAAGTTAATACATTGTATTTTCTATGGTTGTTGTGTTGTTGATTTTCCAATATTATTGTGTTTATTACATCGACGGATTATCAATGCATGCTAGATTAGATATTTAATTAGAAAGATTTTATGTTTAATCAAATCTATAATACTAGATCATTATCAAGCTATCATGAAAATAGTTAAGTTGGTAATGAAAGTTGATTATGATTATTCTTAATGCCGTGCTTCTTAATTTGATTTCAAGAAATTATGAATAAATTATGTTTGCATGAGAAAAGATTGTTATTGAAAGATAATATTTTAGAAAATAATTTCTAGTTAAGCATATTTCATTTTATTATGAGAATAAATCCTACTACTTCTGGTCCTGAAGTTTCCACGCTTGAAAAAAACAACTTGGGACGTATCGCTCAAATCATTGGTTCGGTACTAGATGTAGCTTTTCCCCCGGGCAAAATGCCTAATATTTACAACGCTTTGATAGTGAAAGTTCGAGATACTGCCGGTCAAGAAATTAATGTGACTTGTGAAGTCCGAAGCACCTGTACTTCAATCGATTAACCAAGCACGGGAGATATTCACTAAAAAGATAACCGGGATATTGAATATGAATAAAAGAAAGAAGGGTCGTAGACAGATGAGCGTTTGCGACCGTTTACAAGAGTTAATACCGAAACAGACAATTCCAGATGCCCTCAGACAGATGCCACTAAACAAGTAAAGGACAACGGAGTAGATGCTTGCAGGGGCAGGGCACTATTCATTCGAAACTAATGAATGTTGGGTCGGGGGGTTCTGCCTTGTTATCAAAAAGAGAGTTGGGTAAAGCAAACTCCCTCCTTGGACGAGCACGGGGCTTAGTCAAGTAGAACCGGGTTGCGCTGCTGGATGCTCCGATCGAAAAAAAATCAGTGGGGCCATGCCGGTACGACTGAATATGCGTTAGAAAGGTCAATCCCTCCCCTACGACACCAAAAAAAACCGGGCCGAACTTCTAACAGCCCGCCCGCTTCCATAGAACAATATCGTGGCAACGTAGACCTAAGTGGTCATATTGGATCCTTGGGAACCATCACAAGTACGGCCGGCCTATATTTGAACGAGAATGCCGTGTCCACTTCATTGAAAAAG